>NW_016157252.1:99403-101873 GCF_001687245.7 Rhagoletis zephyria
AGAAACAGATAATTTCATGGACTACTGTACTCGTTTCAAGTCCACCCCAATCCAAGACAACACCGAGTCAAGTCTGAAAATAAAAGACAATAATTGCGATAACTTTTGGAATCGGTTCCAAATCTCTTACGATATGGTCTTAGAAACTGAAGATCAGGATCTCCCCGAAGATTTCAAGTCAGCCGCGTACAATAAATACAGGTCTTGTCTTATAATGTATGAAGACACAAAAGCCCAGATAGGTGACCAACTTCTGTTACTCAAACAAAGGAGTGATCCCATTCCCCATGCCGGTACATCACAACCCAAAGAAGAAACAGGCTTCGGCTTAAAAGTCCCTCCTTGCGACACTGAGATATTTTACGGGGGTTATGAACAATGGCCGTCCTTCCGTGACATGTTCACCGCGGTCTACATTAACCACCCAAAACTCACAAAAGCTCAGAAGTTGTACCACCTTCGGTACCNTTAACCACCCAAAACTCACAAATGCTCAGAAGTTGTACCACCTCCGGTACAAAACGCAAGGCAAAGCCGGCCAAATAGTCAAACAATTCCCGTTAAGTGATGACAACTTCGAACTGGCATGGGAAGCCCTAAGAGCACGATATGAAAATCGCAGAGTCTTGGTAGATAACCAAATAAAAACCCTAATGAATTTGAAACCAATTCATGTTGAAAATAGCGAGGATATACAGAGATTACAATCTTCTGTAAATAACTGCCTTCAAATCCTCGCTACCCAGCAAGTTTCAACAGAGAGTTGGGACCCCATCCTCATTTATCTGGTCACCTCCAAACTTCCGGAGAACACAGTAACTCTGTGGGAACAATCTCTCATCTCCAGAAAAGACCTCCCCAACTGGTCCCAGATGAACCAGTTTCTGACTACTCGCTATGAGGTGGTAGAAAGAGTTGATCAATGGCGCCTGCCGAAGACGAGACTTCCTGGTCAGGCCAATAGCTCCGCAAAGCCCCCTTTCTCGCATAACAAACCACCTTTTAAACCCCCTCACTCCNTCTCATCCTCAAGTGGCGAATGTATAAATTTGTATTTAATGGTGATGTCGAAAAGATGTACCGACAAATACTGCTACATCCCGAAGACCGGGACTTTCAATGAATAATCTTTCGTTCACCCACAACCAGTCCCATTCAAGATTATAAATTAAAAACGGTCACATTCGGTGTAAATTGTGCGCCCTACCTCGCCATTCGCACACTTCACCAAGTAGCACAAGATGAAAAAACCAACTACCCAATGGCAGCCCCCATTCTGAAGAAAGAAACGCATGTGGATGACATACTCTCTGGTAGCCACGATCTGGCAATCGCCACTCAATCTTTCACCCAAGTCATCCAGGCTCTAAACTCAGCAGGCTTTCCCTTGAAGAAAATAGCAGCGAACCACCCAGACATTCTCAAAAATATGAGGAAAGAGGACTTGCTCGATACTAATTTTCTCGAGTTCGAAAAAGCAAGTACCACAAAGACTCTAGGGATCCAATGGAATGCGCTCACAGACACGTTTTCCTATACGATCGACTCCATCCCAGCCTCATCTGCAAGCACTAAACGACAGATTCTCTCCTCTGTCGCGAAACTTTTTGACCCCGCAGGGTGGCTTACGCCGATAATGATCCAGGCAAAGATTCTCTTACAAGAGCTCTGGATCGACGGAACTGACTGGGACGAGAAAGTCAAACCCCTCCGTCTTGTTAAATGGTCTCAGTTCGCAACCAATCTCCATACAATCTCGACCATTCAAGTTCCACGATGGGTAAATTTTATTCCTGACCAGCATGTTGAACTCCATGGATTCTGTGACGCCTCAGAAAAGGCATATTGAACCAACGTATATGTTCGAACTACTCATGGTTAGTACCTCTTCCCATCTTCTGGTTTTCAAAGGCAAGGTAGCACCCCTTCGGACAACTAGTTTACCCCGGCTCGAGCTCTGCGGTGCTCTTCTCTTAGCCAAACTTGTCGCAGCTGTCCACTCCCATCTCGACCTCTCTNATGTTGAACTCCATGGATTCTGTGACGCCTCAGAAAAGGCATATTGTGCCAACGTATATGTTCGAACTAGTCATGGTTCCAGTACCTCTTCCCCTCTTCTGGTTTCCAAAGGCAAGGTACACCCCTTCGGTCAACTAGTTTACCCCGGCTTGAGCTCTGCGGTGCTCTTCTCTTAGCCAAACTTGTCGCAGCTGTCCAGTCCCATCTCGACCTCTCTCAAAGAAAACTGGTACTATGGTCGGACTCTGAAATAGTATTAGCATGGCTGGAAAAAATACCCCACTCTTGGAAAACGTTCGTCTCGAATCGAACCGCGGAGATCTTGGAACTCGTCGGAAACGCCACCTGGCGGCATGTACGCAGCAGCGACAACCCCGCAGATATGGGCACAAGGGGTTGCAAGCCACTAGACCTAGCAGCGTCTTCGTTATGGTGGAACGGTCCTGATTGG
>NW_016157252.1:102038-102387 GCF_001687245.7 Rhagoletis zephyria
GCTCTTCTCTTAGCCAAACTTGTCGCAGCTGTCCAGTCCCATCTCGACCTCTCTCAAAGAAAACTGGTACTATGGTCTGACTCTGAAATTGTATTGGCATGGCTGGGAAAACCACCCCACTCTTGGAAAACGTTCGTCTCGAATCGAACCGCGGGGATCTTGGAACTCGTCGGAAACGCCACCTGGCGGCATGTACGCAGCAGCGACAACCCCTCAGATATGGGCACAAGGGGTTGCAAGCCACTAGACCTAGCAGTGTATTCGTTATGGTGGAACGGTCCTGATTGGCTATCCAAGCCCCCCGAAGAATGGCCAAACCCCCCAGTTCGAAATGTCAAGCCGCCGGAAG
>NW_016157252.1:102468-102671 GCF_001687245.7 Rhagoletis zephyria
AAGCCACTAGACCTAGCAGCGTCTTCGTTATGGTGGAACGGTCCTGATTGGCTATCCAAGCCCCCCGAAGAATGGCCAAAACCCCCAGTTCGAAATGTCAACCCGCCGGAAGTGCGAAGAGTGGAGGCACTACTCACCACCGAAGGAGATCCCGACGTTCTGGACAGGTTTGCCTCTTTTTCCCGAGCCTTGAGAGTGATGGC
>NW_016157252.1:102958-104496 GCF_001687245.7 Rhagoletis zephyria
TCTCGAGCCTTGAGAGTGATGGCCTACGTCTTCAAGTTCATCAGACGACTAAACGACAAACCGCCAGGAGCTCATGACCGCGCATCATCCCCGCTATCACATGATGATCTCCGCTGCGCGAAAATCCGTCTGATTATAACCACGCAAACCCGTCATTTCTCCCATGAAAGGGCCCGCTTGGAAGACTCCAAACCCATTGACAAAAAGAGTTCACTATTAGTTCTTAACCCCTTCTTGGATAAAAATGGAGTTCTCCGCGTCAATGGACGCCTTGCTCATGCTACCTTGAGCTATAACGAACGTCACCCCATTATAATTCCGGAAAAGTCCCGATTCGCATTCCTCTATCTAAAATTTCTCCATGATCTACTCCTCCATGCAGAAGTACGACTTATGCAGCAGATGACCAGGCAAGAATTTTACATTCCCCGGCTCAAGCCCCTCATCAAAAAATGCATTTATCAATGTAAATCCTGCACCATTCACAAACAGAAAATGCGCTCGCAGATTATGGCTACCCTGCCGCCCGAACGATGCACCTTCGCTCCGCCCTTCACCACCACCGGTGTTGATTTTGCTGGGCCTTTTCAAATAAAAGCCTCCATGCTAAGATCTCCCACTTTAGTGAAAGGCTATGTGGCCGTCTTTGTGTGCTTCACAACAAAGGCGGTACACCTCGAGCTGTGCTCAGACCTGACCAAAGAGGCATTTCTCGCCGCCTTCGCTCGTTTTGTTGGTCGCCGTGGTTACCCCGCTAAAATGATGAGTGATAATGGCAAAACTTTTATAGGAGCCAAAAGAGCCACTGAAAAGGAGTTCTCTGTCTTCCTCCAAACTGCATCCCGTGATATTGTCCAAAAATACTCACCCCAGGGTATTAATTGGCAATTTATACCTCCCAGCGCCCCGCACATGGGTGGCTTATGGGAGTCTGCCGTTAAAAGTTTTAAACTTCACTTCAAAAGGACTGCCGGGCCCCATAAATTTACGTTTGAGGAGTTTACTACCCTTTTAATAAGAGTAGAAACTCACCCAAGACCCGACGGACTTTACAGCGCTCTCACCTGGCCACTTTCTCCGGGGTGCTCCCCTCCTATCATTCCCCGAATCTAGTCGCGAAAACCTCTCGCTCATTAATAGATGGGAAAAACTCAAGGCCTTACACCACCAATTCGCACAACGATGGAAGGAAGACTACCTCAAAGACTTACGCAAGGGACACAGGTGGAAGAATGCTCAAGTCGAACCCAGAATCGGAGAATGCGTAGTCATTAATGATGACACACTCCCGCCCACGGAATGGCGCCTGGGCCGCATCGATAGGTTGCACCCTGGCAAGGATGGGCATGTTCGTGTTGTCGAGGTACGCACTCAAACCGGCATTCTCACACGGCCGATAGTTAAATTATGTTTTTTGCCACCGGCCGAACTTCAACTCAGTCCCAGTGCGACCGAGTAACCCTACACCATCATCGTGATTCGTTACCACTTATACCACAAACCGCTTGATCGTAAATTTGTCTCTCCTCCAATCACCA
>NW_016157252.1:105375-168158 GCF_001687245.7 Rhagoletis zephyria
CCGGGGTGCTCCCCTCCTATCATTCCCCGAATCTAGTCGCGAAAACCTCTCGCTCATTAATAGATGGGAAAAACTCAAGGTCTTACACCACCAATTCGCACAACGATGGAAGGAAGACTACCTCAAAGACTTACATAAGCGACACAGGTGGAAGAATGCTCAAGTCGAACCCAGAATCGGAGAATGCGTAGTCATTAATGATGACACACTCCCGCCCACGGAATGGCGCCTGGGCCGCATCGATAGGTTGCACCCTGGCAAGGATGGGCATGTTCGTGTTGTCGAGGTACGCACTCAAACCGGCATTCTCACTCGGCCGATAGTTAAATTATGTTTCTTGCCACCGGCCGAACTTCAACTCACCATCATCGTGATTCGTTACCACTTATACCACAAACCGCTTGATCGTAAATTTGTCTCTCCTCCAATCACCATACGCGCCTTTTCCCCAAAATAACAATTATATACTTCTCTGTCTCATGACCCACGATACTCGATATACGTCCCACTAAAATTATATATCTACACAACTATTTACAGGCGTGAATGGATTCAGCACCCACACCAGCACCAAGAACATCACTCCGCTCGCAGGTGTTTGTGGCCGCTAGCGACCGCGGGGGGCGCCCAAACCCTGATTATCAGAAGTGCCGAGTTTGCGCGCGTCACCACGCGCTACGAACATGCCCGCTCTTTAGAAGGATGCAGCCAGCGCAGCGATACTTGTTGACGCGGGCCCATAACTACTGCACCAACTGCCTGGCACTGTCGCACGCTACCAGCGAATGCACATCCCAGATCACGTGCAGGATATGTGCACTGCCGCACCATACGATGCTTCATCGGGCCCCGCCGCCACCGCAGCCACATCGCCGTACCACCGCACCTCCAGCTCAAACACCTCCGACACCTGCATCCCGCTCAAACGCAAAACAAAATCGTCGCAACCCACCTACCCAGGCCGCTACCCATCGCTACAATCCGACTGCAGCCACCATTACACAACCACGCACCGTCAAACGTTCGGCAACAGGGCTCCATACCGCTGCATTCAGAGAAAGGACGGCAAATCGGCTTATGGATGAGGCCATTAGAGCGCTGGAGCAGTTGAAAGTGGCACTAGCCGTCTAGCGCGCCTAGGCGGGGCAGGATGTTCAAGTGAGTGACTAGCGCACGCACCCCGCATTAACCATTCGTATTTATTGAAGTATCTAGACTTGAATTATTTCTATGAAATGTAACTTTTTTGAACTAATAATTAGCTCGCAACGGGGACACCCCTATCAGCCAACCGGGTAGTTGGCAACGCGTGCGCTACTCGCTCACTTGAACGATCACCAGCTGTCAAAGCAACATATGTATACACACATATATATCTTCTCTTGTCGAAAAACCACACGATTGAACTGTGGCACTTGTTTTGATATTGTACTTAAAGTGAAAATTTTGTATCGCGAATTGAATTAAAGGCATATAAACGTGTGCGTTCGTCATTTAAATTGAAAGCTGAAGTGTTTTTATTTAACAAATCTCCCGGTCACGCAATTTGCAGTGACAGAGTAGCATCATTTTGTTCCAGCAGCCGCCGGGTTTTTACGCCACCGCCAGCAACTAGCCGACGCCGTTCAACCCCAACGGATAACCTTCAGCGCTGCCCTGCAAAGGCCAACCCATCGCCTCCGGTTGACCACCCCACCTAGCCTCAAATCCTAGAGATCCACCGTTCCGCTGCCCACAACTAACGCAGGCCCCCAAGCCCTGCGGGAAGGTACGTACAGACGCCACATACTTACCAAAGCATCTCGTAGTGGAGACACGAACCAAAACACATTTAGCTCTATATCTTTCCAACTAGTAGCCGGAACTCAATATGTAAGGTATCGTTTGAAAGGTATTGGCCTATAGAATAACACTAAATATGTTGGGTGTACCCATATGCCCCCTTAAACCGGCAAAACCAAAAAAACAAAAAGTTTTTTGTTTCGCAACAATTTAGCCTAATTTTTAAGAATCCGGTTAATCGTTTATGAAACTTGAATACATTTTCTGGACACAAGACCTGCAAGACCTTTCCAACGATATCTCAAACATGTCGATTGGACGTCTGGATAAAAACTTCCAAATCTGGTGTATATATAAGCGAGTCATTTCAGCATGCTACTGTGGCTGCTTTCGTCACTCGCGCGCAGTGCCGTGCGCTGTGATACAGCATAGGCCCGAGTACACTTGAGGAACGTCAGCCGTTATCAACATGTCTTCTGAAGTGAAATTAGATACTTTTAGAGAAAATTTTCTGTTAGATATGTATGTAAAAAATGTTAATATTTACGTAGTAAATATTTCAGTTGTTTATTTAAACAAGTATAAAGATATTTTACATTTAGTTAAAATTATTGATTTGGAAAAATGAGATTTTCAGCTTCGGTCAACTTCACGTGCTCTTTTTCTCTACTTCCTCCTTCTTCTCCTTACCTTACGCCGGGTTTCTTACATCGCGCAGGGTTGCTTACATCACGCAGGGTTGCCCACATCACATTCTGTCATCCTGCTCGTCATCTGTCCCAGATGACATATCTTCGTCAACTTCAAAATGTACCCAAAGCTTAATATTATCCACAGTGGTGGATGTAACGCGAGGCCCTATGAACTCGGCTGCCTTTTCGACGACATATCTCCCATTACGTTTGACTTCGACGACTTTATAAGGTCCGATGAATTTGTTTGATAACTTCTTATTCGAAAAATGTGTTACCTTTATCGCAACCAAATCTGCTTTTTGGTAGTCTTGACTGCTTTTACGCTTTTTGTCAAAGTTTCTTTTGTACGCTTCTTGAGCTTTCTGAATATTGACCCTGGCTTCTTCTCTCAGACTACGACGATCATCTTGAAATGCGACCAATAATTCTTCTTGAAGTAGATTTATTATATCGGTAGACATCTCGCTTTTCATTGTTATGCCAAACATAATCTCATATGGTGTAAATTTCGTTGACGAGTGGACGTGCGCATTCATAGCCTTTTGTACCACCGACAACTCTTGCCTATTCAACTGCTTATATAATACTCCGTTTTTCATTACATAATCTGCGTATGGTTTGTTGTCGAGAACTGCTGCTACCGCTTTTAGATGCTCATCGGTTTGTTGTGCTTTCTGAATTTGTACTTGCACCTGCTTCCCTGGGTACGTCTTTTTTAGCGGCTGTCTGCTTAAACGCCGCACAATCGGTAACGAGGTCAAACCGAATGCCCATTAAATAATGTCGTAATCTCTTAGTTGCTAAGTACGCAGCTTTGACTTCAAGGAAGTAACTATGAAGTCTTTCTTCTTGCAGTGAAGTCTTTCGACTCCAATAAAACACCGGATGCCACTTCCCCTCATGCTCTTGTACTAATGTCGCGCCAAATCCATACTTGGACGCATCTACATGAAGTTGTGTTTTACCATTCTGTTTAAAAATTTTTAAAACGGGCTCTTGCGTAAGCGGTGTCTTCAAATCAAGTATTGCTTGCTGTTGCTTCGGACCAATTTGAAATTCAGATTCCTTCTTCAACAACTGTGTTAGCGGCCTAGCCATGATGGCATAATTTTGGATGAATTTCCTAAAGTATCCCGTCAACCCTAGGAAAGCTTGCACGCCCCTAATATTTTTCGGTACAACAAAATTTTTAACAGCTTTAATTTTATCGCTTCCAGGTCAAATACTACCGTTCTGAATTTCATGACCCAAAAAACTAACTAACTAACTAAAATTTCGCTGACTGTATCTTCTCTAACACTTCGTCGATAATTGGCACAGGAAAACGATCCTTTAACACAGCAGCATTTAGTTTACGGTAATCTATGCAAACACGATAACCACCGTCTTTCTTCTTTGCCAAGACTACTTTACTTGCTATGTTTGCATTGGATTCCCGAACTATACCAAGTTTCAATCACTCATCTACTTGGCTCTTTACAACGTTGCGCTCTGCTGCAGAAAGTCGAGTTGGACTCTCATTGAAGTTAATAAAATCGTCTTTTGGTATTATCTTCAGCTGAATAGGATGTTCAATCGGGCTAACTACTGGATTGTACTCATTAATTAATTTCGTAACGACGCTCTTAAATTGTGGCAAAACATAAATTTCAGGCACCTTCTCTACGATATTGTATACGCATTTAAATTTGTCTTCGTCGTGTATTTGCTTCGTCTTATCCGAGAAAAAGTACCCATTAGTATTAAATTCTAATTGGAATTGTTGGATAAAATCGTAGCATACAATAATTTCGTTGTTTGTTTTGCTATCAGCTGCGACACATCTGCACCTGTGTCTATCAAGCACGAAAAATATTTGTTGCCAATCTGCATTTGCTTACTTCGTTTATCGCTCATTACTACGCTCACCGTTCGCTTCTGATTCTCACAATTCTTCGCAATGCGACCATTGCCGCTGTATTTGAAGCATTTCGTTTCAGCTTTACATTCCGAACGCATGTGTGTGTTTGACCCGCAATTGAAGCAATGTTGTTTACAGACCGCGCGCGGCTCGCCGTCGCCGTCTCTACCCTTTTGCACATGCTTTGTATAGTTTTGCTTCTGTAATGCACCGCTGCTGCTCTGCTTGCAACTCATTTGCTGTACAATCTCAAAACGGTCTCTTAGCTCTTTAAATGTTTTGGAACTATACAATGGGTATTTTAGATCGTCACGTACCTGCAGTCCGTCGACAATGTATCGAACAACTACTTCGTCCTCCACCGACCCTAATGCTGCCAGCTTTCTCATTTGCAGCACGTATTCGTGGAAGTTTTCATCGTTCTTCTTTCGCCTTTGCATTAACTTCTGATGTACGTCCGCACTGCTGAACTTCACGTCGAATTCGTCGATTAGCGCTTCACACAGAGATTCGTAGTTAGATACGCTTACTGCTTCCAAGAATAGTTTTGCCGTTGCCTTCATTTTGTTTCGCGCATTCACGTACTTCTCTTTTTCTGTTAGTTCGTATGCGGCAGCATTCTCATTAAAATTCGCCAACCACTTTCCAATTGGAATTGTCACACCATCATAGTCCGGAACGATTTTTGCAAATTGTTCGACGGAGACATTCTTACACGATTCCAGCGCTTTTAGCAACTCCAGCAGTTCAACTGGATTGGCAGAATTGCCACAAAACGTCCGTAGTTGACTGCATTTTGTTGTCGTCCACGGCTTTTTCAACTTCTATCAACTGAAATACGTTTTCTTCGCTTTCAACTTTTTCAGCTTCCACTTGTTCAACTTCAACTTGATTTCCCTCTGCTACGTTCTCCTTTTTCTTTTTGTTCGATCTACATACAGGCATTCTTTATCATTCTTGCGCTGAGCTCATTTGTTGTCNGAAATTAGATACTTTTAGAGAAAATTTTCTGTTAGATATGTATGTAAAAAATGTTAATATTTACGTAGTAAATATTTCAGTTGTTTATTTAAACAAGTATAAAGATATTTTACATTTAGTTAAAATGATTGATTTGGAAAAATGAGATTTTCAGCTTCGGTCAACTTCACGTGCTCTTTTTCTCTACTTCCTCCTTCTTCTCCTTACCTTACGCTGGGTTTCTTACATCACATGTATGATTCAAATATTTTGTGGAATTTTGGCGGTAATAATTTTTTAATTCTATATATAAGTGCCGCCTAAGTGGGCAAAAATCGAAAAATTCATTATCTGCAATGTGAACTTGTTTGGAATTTTATAAAGACAATTTATCCACTAAAAAGAATTAAATAGACATTTCCCTAAAAAAAAAATTATATGCCGCCAGGAAGCCACTAAAGTCGACAAATTTTATACTAAGAATTTTAATAAGAGCATAGCCATCCGTAAGCTCCTCACAGAAATAAATGTCAAAAATATATTCTTTGAAATAAAATGTTGGTTTAACATTTCTTGTTTCCATATAGATAGTAGAGAAATACAGGAATTAAAATTTTAGAATAAAATTAAACCAGAGCTGTTAAGTAATGATTATAAATTGTAATGATTACCGATTTAATTAATTATTTTTTTAAAATCTGCTGAATGGATAATTACCATTATTTCCACTTCTAAATTAATAATTACCGATTACCATTAAAAATAATCAAAAAATAATCGTAATTGTAGCCAATTGGAAGAAAAAATTAAAAATAACTAAAAATAATCAAAAAAGCTAATTGGATTAGTTTTACAATAAAATAATTTTTTTTTTTATTATTTTTGATTTTTTATTATTATGTAAATTATTTTAAATAAAATGTATTGCTCAGACGGAAAAATGTGTTTTGTCGACAATATGTATGTAGCTGTGAAATACGGTGTTACGTTGCTCTTTCAAATGACCATAGATAACAGGGAAGTAGGGAATATTTGCATTTTTGGAGGGTATGCATGTATGTTAGATATGTATGTGTATTCCGCTACCTTAAGCATGTCAAAAAACAAACAAGTATGTTTTTTTGCAAGGAAATCGAACAAATAATTAAATATAACAAAAAAATCAAAAATAATCAAAAGCAATCACCAAATTTAATCAACTACTTTTTTGACTATTTTTGCTTATTATTGATTATTTTTTTTAATGACAAATAATTATGATTGTTTTTCGATTAATTCTAATTATACTTGATTACTAACTCCTCGGTTAAAAACAATAATTGAATTATTCATTACGATTACCGAACCTATGTAATCGTTCTGATTAGTAATCGAAAGAAGAAATAAAAACCTGCTCATTTTTTGCACTTTTTGTAGTAACGCGGTTTTTGCTAATGCATAAAATAATTATTTCATTTCTTATCAGTTCCATCAGATCTGCACGATTCGTTCTATTTTCAAGAATGAAAAGTCAGATTAAAAAGCTTGACCTGTAGATAATAGAGGTTTTTTTAAAGAGTTGCCACCTGTTAAAAAATTAGATTGTTGTATAAAATTAGATTAAAATTTTTTATAAGTTAAATGAATTATTAAAAGATGGGTATTAATCGAAATGTGTATTAACTACATGTAGAGAGTTGCCACCTGTTTAAAAAATCAAATTCCACTTGAATTAAAAGAAATAGGTAATTGAAATAGATAGGTATCACCATAAGGGGGCCAGACGAAAAAGGTTTAAGAAGGTTTTAGCTGAAAAATATTACGAACCACCTGATTGTAAAGTCGAATTTAGTTAAACTAAAATATTAATTACGTCAAACCATAGGATTACGCCATTGTATTTGTTGTTTTATTACAAATACATACATTGTCAATCTGTAATTTGTTCTAATTACATTCGGGAATGTTTTTACTCTCCACTTATTTCGTGCTAAATATGTAAAATTTTTTTATTTGTCTGATACTAATATTGATATACATATTTCAGTTACCTTATTCCCTTAATTAAAGTGAATTTGATTTTTTAAACATGTGGCAATCTTTCTACGTGTTATTTAGAGGTAAAGTATTTTCAATACTAGTGCAATTGATACCCATTTTGTAATATCTAATTCATTTAACTTATTAAATAATTTTAATTAAATTTGTAATAGGTGGCAACCCTTTAAAAAAAAAAAAATTTATTGCACATCTACAGGCCAAGCTCTGTCATTTGACACCTAACTTTTGAAAATAGAACTAACTATATTATGTGCATACCTATGTAAAAGCCACATGAACTCAAATTTTTAACTCCAAACTGCGTTTGCAGTAAAAGTATGAAAGTTATCCAAAACCAATTGCATTTTTGAATTGAGCGTCCTCAATTTTACTAAAAAGCGAATTTTCATGTACATGTCCATAATTCTATTTTTGTCCACATTTTATATGGAAGGGACGCACTGTGCGTCGTGCCACACTTTGTCGAATGCTTGTGCTACATCGAGAAAAATTGCAGCGCAGTACTCTCTGAGCACAAATGCCCTTCTGGTTTCATTTGTAATTCGATTAACTTGTTCAATTCTACTATGTTTTTCTCGGAAGCCAAAATGGTGTGCTGGTATTAAATTGCGGTCATGGAGAAAGGGAGATATCTTTGATAGGAGTACTTTTTCGAATACTTTGGAAAGACAGGGCAGTAAACTTAAATACTGGTCTGTATGAAGACGGCTGTGCGTCTTTTCCAGGATTGGCTATTATGATTATCTTCGACCTTTTCCATGATTTCGGAAAGTAACCGAATTTGAGGATAGCGTTGAAAAGGTCAGAAAGAATCGCTGGTGAAGCATTCGGTAGCTCTATTAGCATTTTCGGAGTTATAAAATCAGCACCCGGCGATTTCTTTGGATTACGCTGGGCTCGAATCGTCACATACGATATCGTACTACTCGTCACGTAAAAACACATTTTTTGGATTATGACATACGTGAACGTACTCTTTTTCCCATTCAGCTTATACTGCCTGACGTATCACGTAATTTTCTTTCGTATCGTGTTTGATCCGTGAACGGATGTTACGATTCGAGCCCTGCTTTACTATAGCTTTTACTTCTAAAGAGTTCGTCTTGCTAGGTGTGTATAGCTCATTTGTATTTTTGGTTAACCGTGGCAGCCTGAAGTTGTTCGTTGGGCAGTTTGGCTGAAACACATTCTTTAAATGGTATGAAAAACATTCGGCTCTCTCCTGCTCACTACGAGCCCAGGCACCACTTTGGTTCCTAATTGGCATTTCCGTAGCCACTGGAGTTTTGAAGTACTTTAGCGATTTCTATAGAGTATCTTTCAGTAGAATTCGGGGAAAGCTTCTTAATGCACCGTTGCAAGTTGCGATCCTCTGCACGTTGGAGAGCTTGTTTCAGTTTTCTACTGGCAGCTTTATACAGTAGCTGTGAGGTTAGTGAGCGATGGTCCTGCCATTATCTTCTTAGGCGCCGCTTTTCTGCTACAAGTTTTTCTATTTAGGTAATTGCAACTGATGAAGGCGTAGGTGGCTGAAGTAAGTGTTTCTTTAAAATCTTCAACAAAGGAGTCTAATTAATTAATTAATTAAGTAATTTAAGGTGACTACTGATGTACTTTTTATATTTAAGCCAGTTGGTGTTATTTGAAGTTAGACGAGGCTCAATCTCGATGTTTTGGGGTTGTTCATATAGTTTTATTAATGTAGGGGAGTGATCGGATAATAGTAAGTAGGTTTACCAGGAGATGTGACCTCAATTCTCTATTGTGCCTGTTTATAATAATATTGTAAAACTGCCGCCCTTTTGGGTTAATAAGGCGTGATCCCCAGTACGTATGCTTTGCGAGAAATTATATTTATTTGGTTAATGTGTCTCGGACAGTAGCATAACATCTATGTTATATTCAGTGAGTAAATGACTGAGTTCTAATCTACGCTGGTTTACACCGTTAGCATTCCATAAGCAAATTTTCAACTCACTAATTTTTTCTTCACTAAAATTTGCAACAATTGGTTTTGAGCCTTTATGAAGTCTTGGATCACATTTTGCATAGTATCATAAATTGAGTCATACACTAGGTAAGATTCAATATTCTATGCCACAAATGAGGGGGTTTCGGCTGCATTTTCTCAGTATTATTCCTTTGAATATTTGCAAATGATTCTTGATTGGAGTTTGATTTCACCGTGCTTGGCTGTGTTGTTAGTTTTAATGCGTCTGCAAAAGAAACGTTGGGAACCCGCTGCGCGTTGGCTCCTGAGATGGTTGGTATGCATGAGAGCTATAATTGGAGGTGTGGTTACCTCCGAAATTACTGCATTTCTTTACAGCCACATCAGCTTTGATAGCCTTGCACGAAGCGGAAGCGTGAAGGTCGCCACAGGAAACACAATAGACGAAAGGTGCAGTATGCCCAAATTCTTGACAATTTGTGCACTGTTCGGGACCGTTTCGCTTGTGCGGCTCCTCCACTGTTATTCTTCGGTGTAGAAGTTATCGTAAGTTGTAGATTGGGTGCACTGCTTTTTTATTGATTGGCCTTGTTTCTGGCTTAAGTTCTACCTAAAACATAGGCTTTTCCCTCTGTTGATAATATGGACAACATTTTTAACAGCAAATCCTATCTTCTCTACATAGTGCATGAGCAATATGACCAATGGGTACACTTGATTCTCTACCTTTTATTACTACTTGCAGTCCTTTGCTGCTTTTGAGCTGGTACGTATAGAAGTTTTTCTTATCGTCATTAAGGTGGTTGGTTACCAACCGGTAATCTTCTTCAGTTAGAATCTGAAGTTTGGTATCTTTAATGTTGCCCTTGGTAATTGACGTTACGTGGAACGTATTGTCTCCAATAAACTGAATTAATTTATTCACGAACTCACTACAGTTTTGCTCTCGTAAATAAATTGGGACCGGTTTGGGTGTGGAAACTTCATTCGGCTCTTTGTCACATTCATTGTCCAGAATCGCAAACATATTTCCCAGCAGATGGTTAATGTAAGTGGTTTTCGTTTTTCCAATTTTTGGCGGATTTGCAATTTTTTGCTGCTGTGGGCTTATACAGTAGCTGTGACTTGTATGTACCTATCAATACCCGTTTGAGTCAATGTACGGGTTGTTGGATTAAGTAGGTCAACTTGCTCTGCGCTGCGTTGATTGGCTTGGGCTGGTGCCGATATTCCCGTTTGTGCAGGTGTGGGTGAACTGCATTGTGAAACCGCTGTGTTTGCTTAAGTCGTGGTTGTAGCCGTTGTTGTGAGAGCTGCGCTCACCATTTTTACTGTGCTTGTTGCTAAGCTAGTGCTTTGTTGTTGCGTTAGAACAACTTCGTCTACCAGAGACATTGGCGACTGTGCATGCCAAGATGTAATGCACGAGGTTTGGGGAGGGAGAGAACGATTTACCGCGATAAGCGTTGTTTGTGGGGGAAACGAACGAAAAGTAACGCTACGCGCACACTGCAGCCGGCATTGGCCGAATTGTGCTCGGCCGATATCGGCTATATACGGGCGATATGAATAAATGATTATATGAGCGCTCTCACACATAAACCGATAACCGTACCGACATCGGCCGTTGCCGTCCGTCAGTGACGATAAATTCAAACATGTTTGTTTTTCTCGCCCGATGTCAGGTGAAAAGTACCAAAATGGACTGCGAAAAATTAACTTATTGGGTGCAAAACAAAAAAATTACCTATAAAATCACATGTTTAGAGTGTCCATTAAAATTTATCAAATTATTTCACCGCTTACAAAATTTAAATGAAAACTAGATTTGTGCTTACAAATACGGTCGGCAAATAATCTGGTTAAGTGTGCGCATCAGTTCGGACGGTCAAATTGTTCGGCCAAAATCGGTCGGCCTATCGGATGAAATGTGCGCCTAGCGTAAGCATTTCGTCAATCAGCTGAATGCTTTTGGTCAGCTTCTGTTACGGCGAGGTTGATTTCACTGCACTTGGTGCTTGTTTCACTATTCGGTTAGCGCGGTTGGGCCGGAGCTGATTTTTTTTTATCGTATGTTGGCACATTTAGTTGAATTGCTGGCGGCATTGCGAAAATTCAGAAAAAGTAGTTTACAATTATAGGCAAATAAGCAGAAAGCTTATTTATGCCTAGTATTGTCTTTTCGTACTGGTTTTGTTCTTTTTTCTTTACTTTACGTGCATTATTATTATTAATAATATCTCAGCGGAGCGATTAAAAACACATCCCCACAGTTTGACAGTCGAACACTTGCTATTTTTTGAAAGGGAAAAAGGCAACAGCCATAAAAAACCCTTATGCTTTATTATTATTTTTCATCGCACACACACGTCTAGCTCATATCAAATTCAATCCCCAACTGAACATTCGTTTGGCGACGATCGTTTCAGTGCGAAAAAGGGCTTTCGCATTGTGACATCGTCCATGTACGAAACAGTGCCAGCGAAGACCTCCTGTTTTCCATTTAAACAGATCAAATATTCAATATTCTTATTCTTGATTATGTTTCTAATACTGCTCCACATTGGCAGGTTGAATCGGTAGTATGCACACCTTCTGTACTGGTCTGGTCAATCTGCTTGTCTCTGTCGCTACTACCACAGATTTTACTAGTTTGTCTTTGCTTACAATTATCTCACTCATATGACCGAAAGCCCACTGAGCAGGTGGAAAATTCTCAGCTTTGATTACTACAAGTTGACCAACTTTTAGATTTTCGCGTTCTCTTCGCGATTTCTTTCTTTCTTGAAGACTGTTCAAGTACTGCCATCTAGCCCAAAAGTGCCGCACCATTGCTTGCCTTTGCTCCCAAAGCTAAGTACCCCCATTTCTTGGCTGTTCCTCTAGCACGAATGGAAGGGGTAACACCAACGGCTCTCCAACAAGGAAATAGCCTGGTGTCAATGCCTGCACATCATTTGGATCATCTGATCCTGCTACCACCAACAAAGGTTGTTGCTGTAAATCTTTTCGCATTGCCCACGCCTTCCAATGAACCTCTCATAGCACGCAATGAACGATTGCGTCGTCAAATCCAGCACCATATTTATTTATTTATTTATTTNCTTTTCAATCAACGCACTTTATGACTAAATCAAGTCAATTTATTGGAATTTGGCTTCAGTAAACTTTTTACGGTGTGAATAACACAAATTAGAACTGCTTAGCACTTTGTAAACGAGTTAAACTTTGGAAATTCTTTCAAGCGAAAGTTTAAGTGACCGCACAGTACGAACGTTGCCAGATGTTCTTGAATTGATATGAATTGCATGCGTTTTTAGGCACAGGAAGATCACAATCCAGCATTTACTTTTCGCCACGTATTCATCTCGCACCCTTATATGCACATTAAGAGGGCCAGCATAATCTAACGCAGAGTGCAGGAAAGCCTTACCAGAAGATATCCTATCAGCCGGCAAGTCCGCCATCAATTGTTGTTCTAACTAATAATTATAGCGCACGCACACCACACATTTGTGTAAGAATTTCCTCAGCTCATTTCGTAAATGCGGAATCCAATATTTCTGTCGTATAAAGTGATCATTACTTGCACCGCTCCATGTTTAGTCTGCCTATGCGCATAATCCGCTATCAATTGGGCTAACCTAGAGCCCCTTGCTATGGTAGCTTGATGCCTCGTTTTATATTCTTGCTCCGCATTTTATAAGCGCCCTCCCACACTTAGTAAACCATTTTTATCTAAGATTGGTCTTAACGACTCTATTTTGCTATGTTCTGTGAAACGATTCTCTCTTTTTATCATGGAGATGCAGCTCTTGCGATTTTCTCAACAAATATTCCATGCCCCACAATTTCTCTTCTTTTGTTGGAATCGGCACAATCGATTGCGCACCCTTCCTAATCTCCTAGTTCTATCGCGTGTTAAAAAACTCTGTAAGGTTCTCAATGAACCATTTCACATATCCCAATATATTCAGTATCCGCTCTAACTTACTCTCATAATGTGTAAGAGGAACAAGCCCTCCGCCTCCCGCCAATGCTTACTGCATTTATCTTAATTTCCGCTTGCACCTCTCTTGGCTTAGCAAGCCATTGTAGACCTTCTAGCCACAATCGGTTGCTCACCAGCTCATCTGCCGTCATCCCTCCACCACACCACAAATGAATCTACCCATAACGTGTAACTGATCTCGCTCCACTCCATTGCTCGCTTAACCTCCATTGTAATCTTGGACAATAATTCACAAGCCGATAATTCTAGATGCGGAATCGTTATTTTTTAACAGGCGCCACCCGTGTCTAAGACACTAACAAACTGCACGTAATTTCACCATTTATATGCTCCGTTCTAATATATAAGTATATCACAGCCCCGTGAGTAGCCTCAGACGCATCTGCATAACCATGAATCTCGTTTTTCTCTTTACTACTTGCACCAATCCACCTAGGAATTTTAAATCTCTCGAGGCCCTTTATCCCATACCAATTGCTTAGGAGCGGCTGCTAACACCAGGCGCCTAAATGCATGCTATGTACTGCTGCATGTGCAAAAATTTTCCTTCATTAAATTAATGAAATTTTTACACATGCACTTCTCAACTGCCATGTAATAAAACTTTATTAAGTTATAATTTGATGGCAGTTCAAAGTATGCTCGGGCTAGTCTGATGCATCCTCCGGACTCTGCTTCCGGAGCATTTTGCGGACCCTGCATGGCTTACAACCATGCAGAGGTGGTAAACGAACTTTACCATTGGCCTCAGTGCTTACCCACCATTTTTTAACCAATACATTTTTTTTTTTATAAATACATACATACATGCAAACATACTGGTCTCCCCTAACACTAAGTAATTCACCAAAACTCTCTCAATCTATTCCTAGCTCCACTAGCAATTTCGCGTCCCTTAAGGCGCCATAAATCCTGTATCAAAATTTCCCGAACTATCGTCACTGGCGATATGTACCCATTTGGGTCAAATAACTGAGCCACATGGCTCACAACTACATGCTTAGTTACCACCTCTGGTATAGTCAGTGTCTTTACAATACCCTTGCCAGCCATGCCTGTTCGATTTCCATTTACGAAGCTTGAAGCCGGCACCAACCAGAATAAGCTCCATTTGCTACGCCAATGTAATGGCCCTTTGCTCATCATAAGCCCCGGTTACGCAATCCTCCATATACATATCATTCACAATCGTATCAGCAGCTTCTGGATATTCTCCTTTTGCATCTCAAGCACACTGAATTACCGCTCTTGTATGCTGAAGACGTCATCCCATATGTGACAACGGTTAACCAATATTCTCTTAATGGCTCACATCTGTTCCCGGGCCAAAAAATTCATTGCAAATCCAATTGGTGCCTAGCAATTCTAACTTGCGGGACATCGTCTAGATATCCGCACTAAACGCAACTCTGTGTGTCTGAAACGCATTATTATCTCATTTAAATCTCTTTGTAGCTTCTCGCCCAATAATTGCACCTCATTTAAGGAGATTCGTTTATTTGTACGACAACTCGCATCAAATACCACTCGAAACTTTTTTACAACACAATGATGTGGGATATAATACCTTAACGCATTCTTGCTACCCAACAATCTGCATATGCCCCAGCTCCCCATACTCTTTCATAAACTCACTATAATGCGCTTTCAATTCTGGATCTTTTTATAGCCGCTTCTCTAAATATAAAATCCGGCGCAAGGCATCTCTTTGCAGCTCCCAATGTCTTGCACATCTCGTAAGGGTATGGTAATCACAAATCCGCCTTCGCTATCCCTATAATAGGTGTTCAGAAAGATATTTTCTACTTGCTCTTCTTCTTCTGTCCTAATTGGATGTTCACCAATGGACTCCAGCTCCCAAAATTTTCTTAATAATCTTTCTAGGTAACTATTATAGTTGCACTCAACTATTGATATAAGCTCACCTGTCTGCCCTTCACGCCGTTGAGCATACTCGCCAAAAAATGATTACATCCAGTATTGTCTCCATTAATGCTGTGCCGTCTGCACCTCCTTTCACAACCCCAATAATGCTTCTACCTACAAAATTTGCTCCCAGCAATACATGCACCTCTTGCGCCTTCCAGTACTTTCGATCAGCAAGCGTTGCATTCAATGAATTGCACATCGGGGTAACCGTTTCACTTGATGAAGGCAATATCGGAGACCACTGGCTCTCTAAATAGCGATTGCGCCCATAGCGGTACCGCTAATCCGCTCTTTGTGATTTTGACAGAATCAGCTGTGTGCGTGTGGTCATCTTGGTACAATTGTTGGTTGTGAGCATACGAAGAAACCAAGTAACAATTTTAATATTTGTGCGTTAATATTTCTGCGTGGCTTTAAACAATTATTGAGATATTAAAGAGCAAAATGAAGTGTGAAGTGGCAAAGTGTAATAGTGAAAACAAAAGGAAAGCGGATAAGTTTTTTTTCGTTTCCTACCGACGCAAACTTTGCGAAAAAGATGAAGCAGTTCTGCCGGCGAGGAGATGCATTAAACACCAAATCGAGCTATGTGCTATGTGTGCGAGCTATAAGCTTCTAAATGGCACTATGTTGGCCTTTCCTTGGTGAAATCTAGTAGGTACTTATATTTCCATGGTGAATGTAGACATTTGCTGGTTTAGTTTGCTGACCATACATACAAAGTAGTTTCTACAGTAAATACATAAATAAACTTCACTACCTACTCATTTTTGTTAGTACCTGACTCTTTTTAGAGCTGGTATGGGGCAATACACCAGTGGATAATTCATGCGGCATCTTACCGCGCTGTTACGTACCTAATATAAAACCGTGCTCAACTTGTAATTTGTTTAAAAGTTCAGCTTAAATTGTGTTTTATTTACATAAAATATTTGTTTGCGAAGAAGCCACATTCACACATTCTCTCGGATATGCTACAAAAGTCGTAAAATCAAAGCTGTGAAGTCAACATGAATTTTTCCAACATCCGGCATGTGCTAAAATCGTACTTACCTAAAGGGCTACATGTCCAAAATTATTGCTACGTGTTCCTAATTAATGAATCTTTGTATATTTATTGACTCCAGCAAAATTGGACCATTTTATATTTTATATAACACATTTTTCTGCATTGTTTACATATTTTTCTATGCGTTTTGGCATTTCTGTCTCGCAATTGCACCAAGATGACGTCACGCAAAAATTACGCTCAAAAATTCTCTCTCATGGGTGCAATATTGTATTCTATCATTCTTGATGCAGGTCTCCTCGCACTCTGTGATTCTCTTTTCGCCTTTTGATCTACNTAACAATTTTAATATTTGTGCGTTAATATTTCTGCGTGGCTTTAAACAATTATTGAGATATTAAAGAGCAAAATGAAGTGTGAAGTGGCAAAGTGTAATAGTGAAAACAAAAGGAAAGCGGATAAGTTTTTTTTCGTTTCCTACCGACGCAAACTTTGCGAAAAAGATGAAGCAGTTCTGCCGGCGAGGAGATGCATTAAACACCAAATCGAGCTATGTGCTATGTGTGCGAGCTATAAGCTTCTAAATGGCACTATGTTGGCCTTTCCTTGGTGAAATCTAGTAGGTACTTATATTTCCATGGTGAATGTAGACATTNTGTCAAAGCATACTGAGCATCTTTCTCTTTGACACCATGTCTGAAATCCCACGTGATCTGTCAAATACTAATGCATGAAAATCCTAACCTCAAAAAAATCACCCGTTACTTGCACACGGACCAATATATTCTAGCACACATGTCGACACATACTTATACAAAATTTTTGCCTTGCACCCAACATATTATTGTATCAATAAAATTATAATTTAAAAAACTAAAACCTCGCTATTACAATTTCCATTCGTACTGTCATCAGGTTACTTTAAGAATGGAAGTTTAAAACAATTCCCATTCGTACTGTCATCAGGTATATAACTTGAGAATGGAAATCGCTACATCTTTTAGGCGCATCAATATTACATAGTTACATCCCGCGCTAATAGCTTCGTTCCCCACGCTTTCCGGGCTGCTCCGGTAATTAGAGAGTAAAAATAAGTTACTCTCTCACAAGTGTCAAAAATGTGCCAACACGTGCCAAAAGTGCCCAGAGCGTGAGGAACCCAAAAAACCACATTTCGTGCCCGGAATCAACATATCAGCTCTAAACAATGATTTTACGTGTATTTATCTTATATGGCTAATAAAATTACCAAATAACTAAATTTTCTGAAAATTCTGTGATATTTTCCACTTTTGCTTTTATAAAATTTGCTTTCGGATTTAAACAACAACAGCAGTTATTTCAAATTGCCCTTTTGCACATTTGTGCCCGGAAAAAAAGTCCGGGCTGTTTCGTGCACAAAGAAGAAGATATTTACGATCCAAAAGTGGAATGTATTCGCTCTCTATTACCCATTTTTCTAGCGTGAGGAACGATTTCTGGGCTGCTTTGGGCCCCCGTGGGTACCCGCGGGCTCGTGTGGAACAAACCTAATAAAAGCGAGGTAAAAATAAACTCTCATGCGATTATTTTCACACACACCAATATATTCTAGCACGCATGTCGACTTATAAACTAGGGATGTTGCGAATGTGGAATTTTAGACATCCGCGAATTAGGATGTGAATGCGGATGTCAAGTATTTTCAAGAAACAATTAGAATCTAGCATAATGGCGAGATTGTTGATTAAATATGAATTCTCCGCCCTGTTCTCTACTGCTAATGAGTAGTAGAGAATGACGTATATTCTCTACCAGTAGAAAAATAATCGGTAGAGAAGAGTTACAGAATCGAGCTACTAAATTCATATGAAGGGTAATATATGTATGAATGTGGATATATGAATAACGACCGCTTAAAGTCGATCTCGAAATTTTGGTCTGTGCATGGTGAAATAAATATAAGGTGATGTCACTTACATAACCTCCCTTTTTCTGCATGCCAATTGCGGCCATGCATTTTGGGGTAGTAGGAAAAGGGGGAAAAGATTTGGATTATTTTTACTACTTTTTGGGTACTATTTCCAATACATACATATATCAGGGTGTGGGGTCCACCAGTTAAATGAAGCTTGATCAATAAAATATTTTTTCTGTAAACCAGTGTAATTACAGGGTCATTTTTTCGCTCAAAAGAAATTATTATTACTTAATTTTGATTTTTTCGATCAAATATATTGATTTTAATAATTACTATTCAGTTGTATTTTTCTACCTTAAAATTATTATTTGTAAAACTTAAAGGCCACACGGTCGTACCCCAACATATGATGATGGTTAAAACTTAAAAAATAAGGACTATTTTCCGTCTTTCATTTATTCATTTGAAAACAAATTAAATTATACCGTTCTCTTATTTAATTATTCTTAAAATTACAAAAATGACATTAGCCCTTATGGAATTTTATTTGAATTTTTTCCTTAAGTTCTGAAGTACATGTATATGCGTACTTAGTTTTTAAATATCTTAAGTTTAAAGGGATTTTCATTACGACCTTTATTTTCGTTAACATTTTAAAATTATATTTCTGAATTCTATCAGTAATATTATAAAATAATTATGCGTTTAAATTGTTAGACCAAAGTACATTATCGTAGCCATCCGAGGCACTGCTCCAATAATCTGTTGGATATGTATAGTATATATTTTACCAAAAATTTACTTACAAAATCACAATTATTGGAAATTATCGCTAAAATTTTCCAATGAATTTGAAACGAAAATTCAAAGCAAAAGCGAAACAAAGAAACAGTTACTACGTTTATACGTAAGCTATTTGCAAATAAAAATATTTTGCTAATACCTAACTCAATGTTTATTCGATGGCGAAAAACTCTTTTTTAATTTTGCCTGATTATAAAAAATCGAAAAAGAAAATAAAGTTAACAAGTAAGAAAGTCTAAGTTCGGGCGGAGCCGAACATTAAATACCCGGCGCAAGTATTAAATATATGTTTTCCACCTTTCCTAAAGTTACCGCTAGATGGCAAGCCGGGGTGTATCAATTTTGAGTAAATTAGCGTCCTTAAATTTCGAATTATTGAAGTTTCAAGCATTTATGAAATTTACCGTTATATAAAAAGCGGCCATAATTTTAGTCCGATTTCAATAATTTTCAACGTTTTGCTTATATGTGGCAAGCACAATAACCACACCGAGTTTGGTACAAATTGGTAGAACGGTTACCGATATACATATATGTGATCATAAGTGGGCGGTGCCACGCCCATTTTCCAAAATTTTACCATAAACGTATTTCTTGGTAAAGAATTGTTGCAAGCATCAATTTTGAATAAATTAGCTTCAATATTTACTGATTTATCGAAGATTTTGTATTTCTCTAAATTACCGTTATATGGGATGTGGGCGTGGTTATTGTCCGATTTTAAAAATTTTCGGCGATTTTTTATGCTGTACCAAGGCCAACAACTGTGCCAAGTTTGGAAGAAATTGGTGCAGCGGTTACCAAGATATACACATGTAACCATAAGTGGGCGTGGCTACGCCCATTTTCCAAAAATTTATAATATTCTTATTTTTCGTCAGAAAATTATCACAAATATCAATTTTGAGTGATTTATCTTCAGTAGTTACTAAAATATCGCAGTTTTCGTATTTCTGGAAAATACCGTTATATGGGAAGTGGGCGTGGTTACTGTCCGATTTCGCCCATTTACCTACCTTGGATTAACAGAAACCTACATACCAAATTTCGTTGATATACATATCTCAATTTTTACTCGAGTTATCGTGTATACGGACGGACGGACAGACGGACGGACAGACAGACATGGCTTAATCGATTTCTCTATTCATTCTGAGCATATATGTATACATTTGTCTATATCTATCTCGATTCGTTTTGGCTGTTACAAACAACCGTTATGTGAACAAAATTAATATACCCTTGTGCACAAGTGGGCTCGGGTATAAAAATGGCAACGTCTTGATTATTAGAAGGCAATAAGATGACCATCGAAAAAGAAAATAAACCTAAGAATGGCGGCGTCTTGCGCTTATTTGCAAATAGTACCACTAGTCAATACTTATTTGCGTGATTTAGTTATTTGCAAATAAAAACATAGCTCGGCGTTTATACGGCAAAGTTTATAAACGTAGTAAGTGATACCTACGCATACTTTTTTTCACAAAATTGTCTGCTCCATTTTTTGTTCCATTTTTCCCAGAAATGAAATTGGAATGAATAGAGTAGGCATTACTCTAACGCTGGTATGCCGAAATTGCCAAATTACAACAACCACCCCCCTAAGTCACAACACCTTATTATTATTTCACCATGGGTCTATGTTATGTAGTTTGACTATTGCCAATTAAATCCAATGCTTTGTATTGCATGCGCTCCATGTTTTTCTTTTTTAATCTCATAAATGGTTTATAATGACTTTTGCCAAAAATTTCACAATCAAAAGTTATCAAAACAAATTCTATGGGACTGAGAAATATTATTTTCTAATTTTTAGTCCACTTATAAAAGCGTTGTATATTAAAAAGTTTTTTTTATGATATTTACTCCGAACTATATTTTATTTATATACCAAAATATTGTTAAAAACAAGAACTCTGGCGTTTTAAAGTATTTTCTGTTACTTATATTCATAGACTTGCTTTGAATAAAAGTGTACAGAAAATTACTGATTTTTTAGCATTAAAAAGTCTAACGTACTGAGTTCATGCATAAAAAATCTGGCAACCCTAATCTAACGTGAAGTATGTACAATTTTCTTTTGTTTTTTTAAAGCAAGAAGAATAAATAAAATCACGTTATATGTCCAAAAAATTAGTTTAAATATGCTACATTTGCTAAGTTTTAGGATATTTTCTGATATTTTTTTTTTAGATACTTATTTAAAAAAAAAACTTATTTTTATTTATTTTTGGTTGTGAAGCTAAGAAGAGCGATATGGATAGTTAATCGCATTAATATAAGTTCAACTGAATCTCTTTTTCGATTAGAGTTATCATTATTACAAACAAACTTTTAAATTTTTAGTAAAGAAATGTATTTGAAAATTCGAAAAAATCGAGTTAAATCGAATTTACTCCTTCAAATTTCGAATCGAATAATCGAATGGTTGGGCAATATTCGAAATTCGGAAAAAATTGAATTCCAACCCCCCACTACCCATCCCTAGGAGCGATGCGAGCTAAATGACATACAAGTGCTTTCTGTCAAAATAGCTTTTCATGACGAGTGGTGAATGGGAGAGCTTTTTTCTAAGACTTTTGTGCTAGATTAACAAAAGTCTTTCCAACTATCTTGCCTTCTGTCTTTCATTTGTCTTACGAATGACTATTTACTTTCTAAGCCAGAATTGACCTGTAAATCGACTTTTACCGGAGCGGAGTCCGAACACTGGCAGGGAACGTATTTTTCAATTTTAACGCTAATGACCCACGGATGTCACAGTGTTGTATCAGACCTTTGACGTGGTTTTGAGTTGGTTTTGATGAAAAAACTAAATAGAACAAGCAGGCAGAGGAGAGGAGAGATATAAAAATTTTCAAAAAGCGCAGTAAATCTCTCTCGGAGTGGGGTCCGAACACTGCAGTGAATTTATTTTTCCAATTTTAACCCTAATGACCCACAGATGGCGAGAAAATCACAGATTTTCGACGTGGGCTAAGAAGGTTGCAAATTCGCAGGGGGCACTTTATAGGGGTCTTCCCTTAAACTCGTAAAAGCCTCGTAAACCTCGTAAATTTACGAGCCTCGTAAAAGAACTGTCAAAATTTGTATGGCGCTCTATTTACGTGCCCCTCGTAAATTTACGAGGCAAATTTGATGCGGAAACGACCTCTTAAGCTTCAGTGTTGCCGAGGGGCCGAAATTTTTATACTAAAATATATGATCAAATAATGAAAATAAATGAAAAAAATAATACGCGAATGAAATGAATGAATTTCATTCACTAACTGTATTGACCTAGGTTTTCTGCTTATTTTCGGTATTTTTGATTGTATTTTAGCCAAGAGTGATAAAGATGGCGGGATGTTATGGAAAACAAACAAACAACGAAACAAAAATTTCTTCACAAAATCCTGGTTTATCTGTCAAACAGTCACTTTACGCACCTATTTAAATCTTTTCGCAAAGGGCGTTCCCATAAAAGCCTCGTAAACTTACGAGTTTTACACAGTTTAAGACTTTACGAGTTTAAGGGAATCCCATAAATGATTTTTTTCGTCATTCCGTTATTCGAAAAAATCTTTTTGATAATGCATAGGTTTTGATAATGACCAGGTTAGTTAGTAACCAAAAAATATGTATTTAATAAAAAAACTTCAACAACAAAATGTGGCTTTCCGACCATACTGAATGTGCGTTTATTGCTTTTAAATTTTTGATTTAGGTAAATAAATACTTAACAAATAACCACCCTTCATTTCACAAAGGTAATTTTTGGAATTTTTTTTATATTTTGCAAAACTTTTCAAAAGGGTTCGCATTATTGATTTTAGGAAAAACAGGCCCATTTAAAAAATTTTACGATAAAAAGAATATTAG
Source organism: Rhagoletis zephyria (assembly GCF_001687245.7). Taxonomy (NCBI): domain Eukaryota; kingdom Metazoa; phylum Arthropoda; class Insecta; order Diptera; family Tephritidae; genus Rhagoletis; species Rhagoletis zephyria. The sequence goes on from NW_016157252.1 coordinate 128,219, forward strand.
TTTTTTTTTAAGTTAACTTACCTTTTATTAAAATACAAGATGGCAATTGGTCCCTTTATTTATATACAATTCAATCTCAAGCATGATAAAAAAGAACAAAAAATAAAAAAGTTTCTCCATGTGGAAAATATTGCAACTTTGAGCGGTTCTACCTCCTTGACTTTAATCCATGTTTTACAAAAATTATATTTTCGTAATTCCTTAAAACTCTTAATTAAATGAAGTTACTCACTTTATCGAACGCATTCATGCAATTTTTGATTTTTGAAACGTTTTTGCGTCCGATAACAGTAGGTATTCAAAATTTTCTTCGAAAATGTGGTCCATAACTTCTATAGATATTTTCGAAAATGTTGATCTGTATGGGACCCGTTTAAATTTTATCTGAAATTGTCGTGCAACGGTTGCCATCCCATGTAGTAGTTTATTTTTTTTTAAGTTAAAGATAGCTAATGTGTGTATCGTATAAATGTATAAATATATATATTTGAACTGACTTAAACGCTACTAAAGTTATATTTACATAATTTTATTTTTATAATATTATTTCTTAATATGTAAATATATGTATTAGCGTGGGCTGAAAATCCGCTTTTTTGGAATTTTGATTGGTAATCGCAAAAATTTTTTTCATTATGCTGAAAAACAATCTGTGTGAAAGATGACCATTTTTGGTCAATATCTTAGGCTTGCCCAAGTCCATCAAAGTTCAATGTTTTCAAAAAATAAGAATGAATAAATACATTAATTAATATTTTTTTTTTCTAAAATTGAAGATATCTTCGAAAGTATTATTTCTACATAATTTGGTATATGGACCTTTTTTGTAGAGAATCGAAGTAAGCTACGAAAATTGTTGTTGCACTTGAAGTTTGATGGACTTGGGCGAGCCTAAGATATTGACTAAAAATTGTCGTCTTTCACACAGGTTGTTTTAAGAGCACAATGAACCATATTTTTGTTATTACCAATCAAGATTCTAAAAAAGCCGATTTTCGGTCCACGCTAATATGTATGTATATTACACCGTGGCAAAAAAAAACATATGACTCAAATTTTAGCATTTGGTATAGTAATGATCCTCCATGAATCTCTCCTCTCTAGGACGATTCTAAGAGCTCCCGCGTCGATCCTTTAGTTTTCCCATAGAAATTACACGTAAGAAAATGAGTTCTTTCCTCTTGAGGTCAATATAATTTTCTGGGATCAGTGAAAATGCTCGAAACTGTAAGAATACATTGATCACATTCCATTTAAGTATTGTGCATGCTCAGATTCCTTAAATTCAAAAAAATTTGTTTGGTATATACTAGATTTGAACCAAATATAAGGGATAATTCAGGAATTTAAATAATCTGGGCCTGCATAACACTTAAATGGCATGTAATCGATGTATTCTTACAGTTTCGAGTCATTTCATTCATCCCAGAAAATTATATTGACCTCAAAAGGAAATAACTCATTTTCTTACGTGTAATTCCTATGGGCAAACTAAAGAATCGACCTGGGGCCTCTTAGAATGGTCCTAAAGAGCGGAGATTCATAGAGGATCATTACTATACCAAATTCAAAAATTTGAGTCTTATGCCGGTCGCATTGCAGGATTTTTTTTTTGACGCGGTCTAATGTATATTTTAGGCATCGTTTTTACTTTGAATCGGTACCGGGTGCTGCCTCCGCTTTTGTGTTAGATTATAAAATCCACCAACGATGAGTGCAAATGAAATTATACAAGCAAATAGTGTTCCATATTTCAGTGCATATTGTATTGCGTTCAAACCAAATGTACTTATATAAAGATTTTCAATTATTTCATCGGTGAAGTCACCTGACGTTATTTCAATCCATATCAGCGGTAAGATAGTTGACACCTTTATTCGATCAATTTTATCTGAAAATATTATGGTTTGGTTAATTAAATGTGACATGAACAAGCGAGAAAATATTCATTTCATAATTTCAAAGCTTATGAGAACTCAAATAGACTTCATGCCGAGCTCTTAATACGCATTTACTGTTTTCGATATTTGTTTTTTTTTTGTAATTCCTTGTTACTCGGATTACCTTCAGGCATTAATTTTATTATTATTATTACAACGCTTTTATCAACTTGCAATGTTGTATGTCCAGATTAATGTGACCAACTTTTTCATATCTCAAAGAAGTACAGGTTAGGTTGGGCTAAGTTAACGCCGCGAGCCTGTTACGAAAGTTCGAATGCGGCAAATTTCGATCCATAAGAGCTCAGTGTTTGTTTAGAAGTACGAGCCAAAATGCTTCCATCTTAGCCTTACGAAGGTTGAGCAGTCTAAAAGAAAGTGTGGAGATGATCCACCCCATCTTCTTCTTGACAGCTGATACGAAAGGATCAGTCGAAATTCCTATTCTCACAATGTCCTCTCAGAACCCCAATCACTAGCCCTTGAGAGATAAGCTGTTTTAAAGTGCCCTATAAAAAAAATTTCTGCAGCAACGAACCGTCTTCCCTTCCTTTTTTATGTTACAAAATGACCCGGGCTCCTTGAAACAATATAGGCATAAATCTGGTTTCCTAGAGCTAATGAACTAATTTGGGCGGGAGACCACACCTTTTACCGATAGCTCCCCTACAGCGGTACAAGGCAACCGACACCTTTCCTACCCTTTCCTCAATGTTAGGCTACTACGACAGCCGCCGTTGATTTCCCTCCTTGTTACCTGCCTCAGGTAACCTTGAGCCAGATCAAAAAGGGTGTATAGAAATCGTCCCTTAACCAAAGTTCTACATCATCTACATAGGCGATCACCCGACAGCCCACTTTTTCCAGTTCCTCTAGAAGGTCGTTTACAACCGCAATCCAGAGCAGGGGAGGGAGAACACTACCTTGTAGAGTGGTCCTGTTGGCTCTGCACTGAGTGCAGTGCACTGAGTGCAGATGCTCCCCCACTACGCCGCGACAGTTCTGTCATGAAATGAGCTTATTAGGTTGGTTTCAACCCCTAGATTATGAATATACTTGACTATTGCCTCTGCAGTGACATTGTTAAAGACTCCTTCGATATCGAAGCCCCTACTGCATAATCTTCATGCGTGAAGGCTTCCTCTGAGCACTTTAGCAATGTGCGCAGTGCGGTATTTACCGACCTCTTCTTGCAATAAGCATATTGAGCTCTTGAAAGAGAGTCACCAGGAATCGCATTTCTTATGTACAGGTCTTTCAGTCTCTCTAGCCTTTTTAGCAAAAAACGAAGAGTGTGATAGGCCTAAAATCCCTAGGGGAAACATGAGAGCCTTTTTCGGCCTTCGGGATTAACGCAAAAATGACTACCCTCCAAACCTTGCGGATGTACCCGGTCCTCACGCAGTTCGCATAGAGCCTTTGCAGGTTCGCAGGTCATCGGTCCGCGGCGACTTTAATGGTTTTAACGAATTTATCGCCGAGGCGATATGTGACGATCGTCCAAAAGATCGGAGAAGTACAGTNGCATTTCTTATGTACAGGTCTTTCAGTCTCTCTAGCCTTTTTAGCAAAAAACGAAGAGTGTGATAGGCCTAAAATCCCTAGGGGAAACATGAGAGCCTTTTTCGGCCTTCGGGATTAACGCAAAAATGACTACCCTCCAAACCTTGCGGATGTACCCGGTCCTCACGCAGTTCGCATAGAGCCTTTGCAGGTTCGCAGGTCATCGGTCCGCGGCGACTTTAATGGTTTTAACGAATTTATCGCCGAGGCGATATGTGACGATCGTCCAAAAGATCGGAGAAGTACAGTACCTGGGAGGAGATTCTGTAACCATTTAGCGACAATTTTCCAATCGTTATCGTAATTTTTCACGCAACACTATTTATATTCTAGCGATCCGAAAATTGTCGCTAACTGGTTACAGAATCTCCCTCCTGAAGTACAAAATATCGCAAAGAAGTACATTTGACTGTACTTCGAAGTACGAAGTACAAAAGCATAAAAAGAAGTACTGTACTTCCGAAAGAAGTACGGTTGGTCACATTAGTCCAGACCACCATACTATAAATATAGCAAAGGTATTTATGGCAAACCTAGTCTAGATATCAACCTAGTCGTAGGTATCATATCAAAGCCATACAGTTAGAAAAACTCTAGAGATAGATGTCGCCTCGCCAGAAGAAGTTAAAAATATGCACTACATACGCTACAGCGGAAATGGTCGACACGCCATTTCTTTAAATGAAATTAATTGCTGCTATATGTATGTATGTACGTATGTATGTTTATACTAAATGTGAGCAAACAACATTTTGCTTGCATAGTCTTCTGTTCTCTTTTCACTGCTAGTTGAATTATTTTAGTATCTATTGCAAAATTTTATACAGGCAAGACTAAAAAGTATAAAATAAATAAAAAAAAACTTTTTAATGTACCACGCTTTTATAAATGGACTAAAATTAGAAAATAATATTTCTCAGTCCCATAGAACTTGTTTTGATAACTTTTGATTTTGAAATTTTAGCAAGTCATTATAAACAATTTATGAGATCGAAAATGAAAAGCGTGGGGCGCATGTAATAGGCCTGAAATTGAAGAGTAATATATGTAAACATATATGTGGGTATATTAATAACGACCGCTTAAAATCGATCTCAAATTTGTACTTTCGCTGTAGAAATTTTAGGTCTATGTTATGTATGTAGTTTGAATATTGTCAATTAAATCTAATGCTTTGTTTTGCATGCGCTCTACGTTTTCCGTTTTCAATCTCATAAATTGTTTATAATGACTTTTTCTAAAATTTCAAAATCAAAAGTTATCAAAACAAATTCTATGGGACTGAGATATATTATTTTATTATTATAACGCTTTTATCAACTTGCAATGTTGTATGTCCAGACCCCCATTTATACTAGCTGCATTTTTTTGTAAGCGAGCGACAAAAGAACGCTCAACTCGGGTAAAATAACCTTTTAGCTACTTAAGCAACCCTGTTGGTAGCAGGCAAGAAAATGTGATTAGTTTAACGGGATTTAGATACAAAAACCAATTTAAATGAGTAATTCTGCGAGGTATTTGCGTAATATATGTACTCTTTTAAAATATAAGTCACGTATAAAAGGAAGCAAAAAGGAAGCAAAAATTTGCCTCTCCACTTTCCCAATAACAATTCACAATAGAGCAGTTTTTTCGCTTACCAACACTAGCCTTCAGGTCGCGTATTTTTTAACTGACCTGGCTGAGCTCGGATAAATAGGCGAGTTTGTGTTGTTGCTTTGCATGTATTTCGTCATTTAAGCGAGTGTTCTTTTGTAGCTCGGTTGCAAAAGAATGCACCTACTATAAACGTAGCAAAACTATTTATGGAAATTTCTAGATATCAACCTAGTCTAGATATCAACCTCGTTGTAGGCATCATATCAAGGAGATACAATTAGAAGACTCTAGATGTCGCCCCGCCAGAAGAAGTTAAATATTGCGCCTAAATATATGCACTATTTATATACGTCACAGCGGAAATTGACGACATGCCATTTCTTTAAATGAAATAAACTGCTGCTATATGTATGTATGTACATATGTATGTTTATACTAAATTTGAGCAAACAACATTGTGCTTGCATAATCTTCTGTTCTCTTTCACTGAATTATTTTAATATCTATTGCAAAATTTTGTACAGACAAGATTAAAAAGTAAAAAATAAATAAAATAAAAAAAAAACTTTTTAATATACAACGCTTTTATAAATGGACTAAAAAGTAGAAAATAATATTTCTCAGTCCCACAGAACTTGTTTTGATAACTTTTGATTTTGAAATTTTAGCAAAAGTCATTATAAACAATTAATGACATTGAAAATGAAAAGCGCGGGGCGCATGTAATACACTTGAATTGATATGAAAAGTAACATATGTATGTATGTGGGCATATAAATAACGACCGCTTAAAATCGATCTCAAATTTGTACTTTTGCTGTAGAATGTTATTTAGTTTGACTATTGTCAATGAAATCGAATGCTTTGTACTGCATGCGCTCCACGTTTTTCGTTTTCAATGTCATAGATTGTTTATAATGACTTTTGCTAAAATTTCAAAATCAAAAGTTATTAAAGAAAATTCTGTATGACTGAGAAATATTATTTTCTACTTTTTAGTACATTTATAAAACCGTTGTATATTAAAAAGTTTTATTTTATTTTATTTATTTTAAGTAAAGTTGATAAGAGTTGCACTTTTTACTTATCAAAAAAAACTTATCAGCTTACAAAAAAATTAGTAACTGACAAGTTTTTTGGATAAGTCGATTTGATAACCATTGTACAGCCAATTTCTTTTGCTCTTCAAGTAGGGAGCTTTTGGAATAATGTCCTTAGCTAAAATTATTACCGTTTCTTAATGGAAAACGAAGGCTTAGCAAGCCCATGTGCGATATTATAAACATTTTCAACTTCTCTTTTTTCATACTATGTCGCGCGCACAAAGCAAAGCCAATAAATTGGCTGTCNACCGGCCAAAACTAACTCAAAATTCGGATTCAGCGGGTCGAAAAACATGCCCGTAGGTAGGTGGCGTCCGGTGTACAGAACAAAAATTTTTTTTTGTGTGCCGGTGAAATTATTAAGGAAAAAAGTAAGTCCGTCTTGACTATCATATGTATGTTTATATAAATAACTATATTTTTCTACATTTTTGGTTAATTTATTTGGATCTTTCTAAAATAATTCAGTATCAAAAACACAAAAACCACATTGCATTAATTGAATGATTTCCGTACCGATTAACAAATTGGTACTCAGTAACCTTAGGGGAGTCTATGTTTACCAAAGTTCCATCAATACACCCTGCGACTTAAGGAAATCTACCAATGTTGAAAAATTGTGTGGCAATATTTTGCGTAAATTCCGGTCAACAAATGGTTTCATCCATCAATTTGTTTATCACGGCATTTGCCACTTGATGAATTACTCTACATACCGCTAATTTGTGGACCCCATGCATTTGAGAAATTCCATGCTATTGGCTACCATTGCCTAACCAGTGCAGAGTCGATAATAGTTGCTGCAGCGGACTTAAGCCATTATTACGCTCACTGTTATATTATAGGTTCGCTCAAAATTTTAATAAAATTTTTTTCAATTTGGCTACGAGATAGCCGAAATTTTTCTACTACCCCAATATGCAAACTGTTGTTGATTTGTTCTTTTTTGACACGCCTTTTATTATTTGCAAACGTTCCTCCTCTAATAAATTTAATATTTCGAATCGAAGCATTTTTTGTGTAAATATTTTATCGAATCACGATCGATTAATTCATTCAGACTGAATAAATGTAACTTATCACTGGTATGATAGGTAAAATCATTTTTAGCAAAATAATGCTAAAGTTAGCAATATGAAATATGACAAGTGATAAATAAAAATTTTTGGTGCAGCAAAAGGCTAATAAATTTTGATAATTTGCATAATTTACCACTTATCTGCTAAAATCTTTTCATTTAGCATTTAAAATTTTGGTGCAACGCTTATCTATGATTTTGAGTGATATTTTACTTATCAATACTCATTTGAGTGACATTTCCTTATCATGTTGGTGAAACACAAAACTTTGCGCAAGCTCGATAATTTGCCAAAATGCCAATGATAATTCGCTGGAGTGCAATGGGGTATAGTCGTTGTGCTGTGTATGTAGTTACAGTTGCACGGCTATACTCAACCCCGACTCCTGCGTCCTCGTTCGCGCACTCTGGGCAACGTGGNACCCATGTGCGAGATGCGGTAACCAATCCGAGTGGAGCCTTGGGTCACGGCAGAAAGAGAGGGGCTTCGGTGGGGCCACTCCGACTTATTCGGTTTAAGGGCTCACTGAAGTCTGCAGTGCGCTGTCCCCGCCACGATATCAAAATCGTGCTTGGCGACTTCAATGCCAGGGTGGGCAAGGAAAGGATCTTTGGAACCACCGTCGGAAAACTCAGCCTCTCCGACGAAACGTCCGACAACGGACTGAGGCTGATCGATTTCGCCGGGGCCCGAAACATGGTAGTATGCAGTACTAGGTTCAAGCATAAAAAGATTTATCAAGCTACGTGGCTGTCTCCCGGATCGAAACCAACCAACCATGTTGTGATAGACGGAAGGCATTCTTCCAGTGTTTTGGACGTACGTACACTCCGAGGCCCAAACATCGACTCGGACTACTATCTTATTGCAGCCAAGATACGCACCCGCCCCTGTGCAGCAAAAAATGTGCGCCCGAATATGCAAGGAAGCTTAACGTCGAAAAGCTGCAATTTCAACAGGCAGCCATTGCATTTGCTACTCGACTCGCACACCTGCTCTCAGAGAGCACTCTTCAACAAACCGATATATGCGAGCAGTGGAACCACATTTAACGCTCACTAAGTACCGCCGCCGAAGAAGTAGCCGGATTTCAGCGAGCCCGAAAGAACAACTGGTACGATGAGGCATGTCAGGAAGCTGCAGAGAAAACAGATGCCGCCTACAGGGTCACGCTGCGATCGGGCGCAACGCGCGCTGTGTGGGGCCGCTATAGGGATCTGAAGAGGGAAGCGAGACGTATTTGCCGCAATAAGAAGAGAGAGGGTGAAATACGTGAGTGCGAAGAGCTTGAAATGCTGGCCGACAGGAAGAATGCCCGCAAATTTTACCAGAGAGTTAGGCGACTTACGGAAGGTTTCAAGACCAGGGCGTACTCTTGTAAGAACAACAATGGCGACCTAGTTACCGATGTTCAGAACGTACTTAAATTATGGAGGGAACACTTTCCACGCTACTGAATGAAAGCAGCACGGAAAATTGTGGAGAAGAAGAACCCGAGCCCCCAGTCGATGATGACCAGTCGATGTTCCTCCGCCTGACCATGACGAGGTACGAATAGCAATAACACGGCTGAAAAACAAAAAAGCTGCTGGAGCTGACAGCCTTTCAGCTGAGCTATTCAAGTACGGTGGCGAGGACTTGATAAGGTGCATGCATCAAGTGTGCTCTGCCCAATTCACAAGAAAGGCGACCCGCCATTCGAGCCAACAACCGCGGGATCAGCATAGGTTACAAGGTCTCATCGAGGGTGTTGGGTGAAAGACGCACCGTCAATGAACTGATTGGGCCTTATCAGCGTGGCTTTAGGCCTGGAAAATCCACCATAGACCAGGTATTCACAATACGCCCGCGAGAATAGAATCGACACTCACCAGCTATTTGTCAACTTTAAAGCCGCTTTTGGCAGCACTATAAGGAGTTGCCTATACGCCGCTATGTCTGAATTTGGCATCCCCGCAAAACTGATACGGCTATGTAAAATGACGTTGAGTAATAGCACCAGATCCATCAGAATTGGGAAAGACCTCTCCGAGCCGTTCGCCACCAAACGGGGCTTCAGACAGGGCGACTCTCTTTCATATGACTTCTTTAATCTGATTTTGGAGAAGATAATAAGTGCTGCAGAACTGAACCGCTCTGTAACAATTTACTACAAGAGCGTGCAATTGCTAGCTTATGCCGATGCCATCGATATCATCGGTATCAAAAACCGCGAAGTCTGTTCTGCCTTTTCTAAGTTGGATAAGGAAGCAAAGCGAATGGGTCTGGTGGTAAACAAGGACAAGACGAAGTATCTCTTGTCATCAACCAAACAGTCAGCATATTCGCGCCTTGGCACCCACGTCACTGTTGAGAGTTATAATTTCGAGAAAGTAGAGAATTTCTTTTACTTGGGAACCAGCACTAACACCGATAATAATGTCAGCATGGAAATCCAACGCAGAATCACTTGCCAACAAGTGCTCGTTTGGCCTGAGTAGGCAATTCAGGAGTAAAGCCCACTCTCGACGTACGAAAACCACACTCTATAAGTCACTCATCATGCCCGTGCTGGTATATGGCGCAGAAGCATGAATAATGACAACATCCGAAGAGGCGGTTCTTGGAGTATTNCCTCTCTCGACGTACGAAAACCACGCTCTATAAGTCACTCATCATGCCCGTGCTGGTATATGGCGCAGAAGCATGAATAATGACAACATCCGAAGAGGCGGTTCTTGGAGTATTCGAGAGAAAGATTTTTCAGAAGATTTGCGGGTCTTTACGCGTTGGCGACGGTGAGTACCGCAGACCATGGAACGATGATCTGTATGAGCTTTACAACGACATGGACATAGTGCAGCGAATTCAAATACAGCGGCTCCGCTGGCTTGGTCATGTCGTTCGAATGGACACCGAGGCTCCAGCTCTGAAAGTATTCAACTCGCAACCCGCTGGTGGAATCAGAGGAAAAGGAAGGCCCCCACTGAGATGGAAAGACCAGGTGGAGGAGGACTTGGTTTCCCTTGGCGTTTCCAATTGGCGCCAGTTGGCACAGAAAAGAATTGACTGGCGTGCTTTGTTGAACTTAGCCAAAATCGCTTAGGCGGTTGCAGCGCCAAATAAGAAGAAGCATATGGCCCAGGGATCAGACTTATCAATGGCTCATACTGTGCGTAAAAATCTCTAGAAACTATATACAAATTTGTTCTCGCGCGGGTCCTATGCTTTTTCAGTGGATCTACACAACATCTCTGATTATGAACTCGTCTTTCAATGTGTTTTGTGCAGAAGAATTTCTACTAATTGACCTTATGAACAATCACTGTCACCAAATTTTAAGCTGCAATTCTCCGCTTCAGTCATATTAATTTCTATACCTGTGATGAAGATTTCTATGGCCGTGATGAAGATTTGTAGTTATGCTTACCAATTGCAATCACCGGTGAAAGTGAGAAAGGAAAATGACTATACGCGGTGCGATATGCTTAGCCGTAATTTTTAATCTGTTGTGTATTATCACGTTTACATGTATTTATACTTATGCTAGTACCGACGCGCAGGTCAGTTGTTTTTAAAATCTTATGTGTACTTATCTACTTTTAACAGAACAAAAGAAGGAAAATATTTATGGTTTCGGGACTATTTATGTATATTTAGTTCCCTTGTTCTAATTTTTGCTGATACTCGTAAGATATATATTTATACACATGTGCATACTTATAACTCTACATACATATTTATGTTTTCTCAGCTACAACTGAGCACCAAACTAGCCTCTCAGCTACACATCCCAACTAGCACCAAAGTAACAGAAACGGAGACGGAAACCTATAGCGAGTAACTATTACGTAACCTTCACTAGAGGTGCGACTTTGATGTATAAGTAACTTTATTTGATATATTTCCAGTATCTGCGAGGTAGTTGCTACCAATTGTCGTTACTTTAAAATTATGTGACTTTTAAGTAGCATTACCGGTATTTCGGAAGTCGTTGCTACCAGTAAGCTAACCTTAAAGTTTTTAGATCCTGAAAGTTGCAAATAGCAAGGGCGGCGACTAACCCACGTTACTGAAATGCAACTGCAAATCTGCAGCTACTCTTAGGCAACTTTGGTAGTTTTCGCGACGTTGTGGGGTCCTTAGTTGTTTCTTCACATCCATGGAACTTGTAAGTCATATCTGTGAGTGATAATAAGGTGTCCGCTACCTGCCGACCAAAACGTAACGTTACTGCAGAGTCTATGGCACCTCTTAAATTCACCATGAAGTAAATTGCACGATCAAGTCTCCAGTATCAACAAACTTCCATGCTGTTCCGCATTGTGTGTTGGTGCGTGCCTATAAGGTTAGTGAAGTGTTGTTCAGGAAAATAATGGCGTCTGTTGGCACATTTAAACACAAAGAAAAAAATACCGACATTCAACGACTTTTCACAGAAAATTAAAAGTCTTAAAGGCAAATGCCGTTGACAGTAGCGTTGTGAAACAATATTTTGGCGTTCTAAATAAACCATCAAAAATACAAAACAATGTAACATTTTTGTTAGACAAAGATAGAAGTTGAAGTTCCAGATGGAACTATGAAGTGGCAGCGGAAACTTTAAACATGAAATTTATGGTAGTGACAACATTGCTGCGACTTTAAAGTGACGCTATAGTTAGGGCTGCCAGATATCTCTGTTGCCAAACCGGGACACTTAAGGGGGGGAGAGGCCTCTCGCTGCCTTCCCTTTCGTTTCGACAAAAATTACGTACGAAAGGATGTAGTAAAATTTTATTTTGACAAAAAACAAAAACATAAAAACGTGCGATCATGAGATCATTACAACGTACACTAGAAAAACAAAACAATTTATTACAACTGAAGCAAAGGAAATTTTTCACAATGCATGTACCTTTTTTGTTCCTTATAAAAATACAGTTTATACTAAATAGATCAGAAAACATAAAAATAAAATTTCTAAACTTTGTGCAAAACTCAATAAATTTGCATACAAATTCGCAACTTTCTATTCAGACTTTTTTATAAAAATTTTGAAAATGAAGTTTTGCAGCCCATCAAAATTTAGTTGATTTTTGGTATTGTTTTTACTGAGAGTTTCTTCCATACAAACTATGTTCGACATTTTTTTGTATGTGGAAGACACTGTCAGCAAAAAAGTAAATAATTGCAAAAATCAACGAAATTTTCCGGTAACTTCAGACTTGCACTTTACTAATTGGCTCAAAAGCTACATTTTCAAAATTTGTGATCAGATGAAAGAGTCTCCGAGCCAATAATTTTGTACGATACGGTACTTATAAGTAATCAAAGAAAAAACATTAAATACAATGTAACATTAAAATATCAGTCATTTGTTTCGTTGCTGTGAACTTGTTTCAAAACTTCTGGATTTTGCTTAATATAATTGTAAAACTCTGTGCATGTCATTTTAACGTATTTAGGTACATACTTATATTAATCATCAACTATTGCTTGTGCAAAACGTGCTAAATTAAAAAAAAAATCGCATATGAAAGACCACCAACCCAACTCGTAATAAATTTAAGTGTACAAATTTTAGTATTTAGTATAGAAATATTCAATTGAAATACGCCAATATTAAAATGAAGCGCTATGCACTTAACGGATGCTTTTGCATAATTATGGGCCTTATTCTGTATCACGAACGATAGGCAAAACGAACGATTCGTCTGCAGACGACAACCTCTCTGATTGTGATTTTAAACTCTATCGGTCGTCTTCGTCTTGATTTTCGTACATTATGTTGCAATGGTCTCGGTTGTGTTTAAACCGACTAAAATGATGCCCCGGACTAATATTTGAAGCATTCCTCTGCAGACGAACCGTTCGTGTTGCCTATCGTCAATGAGACATCAGTGATTTCGGTAATCGGCCGTTTTGACATCGCCTGCAATTATGGCTGGCCTGTGAAGAAAATACCGCTCCGACCGAAACTGACCTGGAAGAAGACATTGATTTCTGCATAGTTTGCAAGAAAAATATGCAGAGATAAGAAAACCGCCGAAACACAGCTGATTGCATTGTCTGTGATCGAGGCGTTCACAGGAGTTGCTCCGGAGCAAACTCGGGCGTTCACTGCGATTCGGAATAATTTTAATCGTCTATTTTCACTTTATTCTATTAATTATGATGTATTCTTTCGCTTTCGCTCACAAATAAATGTTTTCCATTAATATTTTCAATTTTTAGGTTTATTCGCGCACTAGCAGTTTTTGATAACCATGATACAAAAAACAAGGTAGTTCCATTGTCACTTTTTCGTCGCCATATTAACAACCTGACAATTAAGCAGATTGTGACATTTCGTGCTACCATACCCAATATCTAAAATCCTTCAAATTTTCTTATTAATTTTTTGTCGATTTAAAAATATTTTGTTCTTACATGTACATTTTAAATTGTGTGAAAGCTGACAGTTTATAGAATTCAGTAGCGACGAAAACAAAGGGGGGTTAAGTGGTTAACCTTACCTAAGCCGATCATAAAACTTGCGACGCAATTTCAGATTATGCCTATGGGTCTTGGCGAGAATGTAATCCCTGAAAGTTTAGCTTAAAATGGTTCTCGGGATACACCCTGTGATCATGTTACTTTCCAGAAGGTGTCGCGCCCGTTTTCCTGTACATATTTCCGTTGGAAAAATAAATGCTTCCAGAGGTATCTATGCGTCACAAGAATTTTAGTTTATTTGGTTTATACCGCTAGCTTTCAATGGCTTCGAGATCGTTTTCATATACCCCCATTTTTCATAGGTTTGGGATTGATTTCATTTACCTCTATTCCAAGTTCTACGGTGGCACGCCGTATTTTCCAATAAATCCATACATATATCCCTACAAAGTTCCAGGACTCTACCACAAATAATTCCAGAGATATGCACTATGAAAAATTCGATTTGTATGGGAGGTTCCACACGCCCTTTAGATATCGGGTTTGTTTTAGCCTATAACCATTCTTGGAAAATTTGTGTCCGAAATTTCCAAAAAATCGGTACAGCCGGTATGAGCATTGCGACTCCTCAAGCGAAATGAACTAATGATTGCAAAAAATGAAATCAAACATCATAGTTGACCCAAAAAGAATATTAGACTTCATTCTCTTAACTTCTTTCTGCTTGAATAATACGCGAATACACTTTTTATCGACTTACAAACTGTACAATAATTCCCCCAGATTTATCAAAAGTGCAAAAACACAATTTTTGTTCCAACTGAAATGACATGCATAATTTAATACAATTTGATCTAACTGATGATAGCAAAGGGGAAGGTTATTTCTCGTACTGCAAAAGCAAGTTATAAAATGTTTAGAAAATGTAAGTTGTTTTCGGGTTTTAGACCAAAATAAAAGTGTGTCCAAGAATACCTCGACTTCCCCTGCATATGGATGTATGTACATAGGTTTGCAATTACGCATATTTACATTACACTAGTGAAGAATATGGGGGAGGACGCCATAAAAGGTAAACGCTGGAAGGGAGCCACAATACAATACTGCAAGATAGTAACCCTTGATTTTAAAAATGCTTTTAACTCGGCACCCTGGCAAAAGATCCTACGGCGTTAGATGGGCTTTCCGTGCCCGTGTACCTCACTAGAATAATCGCAAACTACTTTGATGGAAGAGTGCAACAATACAATACCCACGACGGTGCCAAAGAATACAAGATTACCGGTGATGTTCCACTGGGTTCAGTGTTAGGACGTTCAGTCTGGAATATAATGGACGATAAAGTACTTCGACTCAATGTCCCGAAAGAAACCAACATAGTGGGTGTCGCGGACGATATTGCAGTTGTCTTAGTAGCTAAGCATCTAACCCAAATATCCAACTTAACCAATGCCACAGTAACGCTTATAGGTGAGTGGCTGGACTCAATGGGACTTGCCCTAGCGGAAAAAAGACCCAGGCTGTTCTTGTTACAGGCAGGAAGATTCGTGAATATGTGTCATTTAACGTTAAAGGAGTCCTGGTAAACACAAAACCCGCCATCAAATATCTGGGCGGAGACGCAACGCTATGTTTCAAAGAACACCTTGTTTATGTTTGCGAAAAAGCTGCTAAAACATGCTGCGCTTTATCAAGAATGATGCTCAATGCACGTGGTCCCAAGTAGAACAGCAGACGTCTTTTAGCCAGAGTATTTAAGTCAGTATCCCTGTATGTTGCGCAAGTTGTTGAAAATATGCTCCAATCCACAGAAAACTAGAATCCAGTTTCCAATCAGAGTGTCCAAAATTTAGGAAATCGCCATTGGCGATTTTTTCCATTCAAATAAATTTTTTCCAATTATAAAAATATACAAAACTTAGTTTTCCACGATAATTTTACAGAAGAGGCTAATGAACTGCGTGATAAACTTGACTTAAGAAGCATATTAAAAACTCTCAAAAAATTAATAGTTAATTAAATACTTTTAAAAAAGCTTTGATTTTGTCACCAGAAAAGTGTGTGAATCACAAGAGGGCGAGTTTCAAGGAACCTACCAATTCACTATTTGACTTTGAAGGAAACAAAAGCAGCGCAAACTGAATATTTAAATCTTTAAATTTCCCATGGAATAACTTTTTTCAGAACCATTCCATCCGACTCTGAAGAATTTTGGATAATTGCTTACGGAGTGAAAACCGCAACAGGCAATAAAATGTTTGGAAATATAAGTAAAGTAGCCTTCATAATTTTATCCTTGCCGCACTCACATGCTTCTGTTGAGCGCGACTTTTCCGTAACGAATTTAACAAAAACCAAGATTCGAAATATGAGGATAAGGGATGAGGTTGGAAAGCCTTAATTCAATAGTTCGAATAAAGTGTTATTTGAAGGCTAATAGTTTTTGCTGCAAAACGTTTCTAATATCAATAGTATGTTATCAAGGTTGAATAGCTCATTATATGACAACAACAGAAATGTAAATGATTCATACACTATAGATGATTTTGAAAAAATTTTAGAAATAGCTGATCTCGCCTTATTATAGGTACAGGATGTTAGGAGGTTTAGTTCGGGTTAAAGCCCCACATTGGCAAGGTACAAAAGCTTTCGATGTTTCCTCCTCGTAAAAAAACCGACATGTTTACATATGCACATGCACAATCCATATAACAGCTTACGTGTGAGAGAGAGTTTGAAATTCTGCTGAAAGTAAGAAATTTGGAATGCGGCTGCAAGTAAACTGCTGGGCCGCTTAATACTCTTTTTTTATGAGAGTTGATCTTGCGAACGGGTGTACCGATTTTTTTTCCAATTTGGGACACCTACTACACACACCATCTATACGTCACTGGCCATGCCTCCGGGACAATGAAAACATCTGATGAAGCGGCTCTTGGAGTTTTCGAGATAAAGATTCTGCGAAAGATTTACGCACCCTTACGCGTTGGCGATGGCGAATACTGCAGAATATTTAACGATGAGTGGTATGAGCACTACAACGATATAAACATGTCGTTCCAATGGACAGAAACGCCCCTGCTCTGAAAGAATTCAACGCGGGCCACGATGCTGGTAACAGAGGAAGAGGAAGACCTCCTCTGCGTTGGAAAGACCAAGTGAAGTAATTCGGAGACACCAGGGGTCAAAGTAAAATTACCACTGTTGAATAAACAGAATAAAGACAATTCTTGATGAATTCTTACAAATACAATTGTAAGATATTTAAGAAATTTAGTCTGAAATAAGTATATGTTTATTGGATTTTCTATGGACCAATGATACTCCCCATTTTGAAATTGCCATCAAATAACCGGATCATTGTTGTCGCAATAACTTCTTCACGGACATAACGCTTTCGTTGGGTTATCTAAGATAGCAATTGAGGATATGCCTTCTTGTTGGTGAAAACGTTGGAGCAAATGTTTCAATAATTTTTTTTTTTGGGCCGGACGAAGTTTGCCGGGTCTGCTAGTTCAATATATACGTACTAAAAACTTTATCGCAACAAGGAAAGAGTTGGAATCAATCGAATTAAATAGACCCTTAGCCAATTTTTCCAAAAATGCCAATAGTCAACAATTTTATTGAGCTCTAGGCCGTTTTTAAATAAAAAACTATAGTGGACAAGCAACAATAATTTTTATTTTTTTGAAAAAATGGTAGAAGTGATAGCCAGTTGCCGCCCACACAACAACCTAACAACAACAGCGAATCTGGCATACACCGACTGACAACCATAATGTAAGACTATCAAGTACGATGGCGGCAAATACCCGGTGGGCTTCATCAAACAGTGGAGTCACACCGCACACTCCGTAACCGTCGTCAGAGTACGGGCGAACATCTCCGCGAATACTTGTATGCCATGATGGAAATTGGCAAACCGATAGATCTGGAAGATTCCAACCTGATCGAACATTTCATCGAAGGAATCCCGAACAGTAAGATCATCAAGAGCAACTTGTAACCGGCGCAACATACCAAGGAGCTGAAGAAGCATATCAAGGTGTACCCGAAGATCCGATCGAGAAAACCACAGTCAACATCTTCAAACAGGGATTTACAAAATTCACCGTCGTCAAGCAACGAGTGTTTCAATTGTGGTGGTCAGTCCCACTTCCCTCGAAATTGTCATCGAGCGAGTGAGTGCAAGAGCGCTGGAGAGGAAATGAAGACCGAGAGAGCTCCAGCAAACATGATGGGAGGTAAGGCAGAGGGCTTGATTTTTAAAAACATGTTTTTTAGGATGTCGAATCTGACAGCTTCGGCACTTGTCGCCACAGGATCAGGCATGTGCCACAGGATCAGGCAGCTTTTCCATGCCAATCCACGGAATTTAGCTCGATATTACTTTTCATGTTAGGTTGCACACGATACATCGACGTATTTAAAAAATCTCTACATCGTTCGTAAAATGTGATGCTAATATCAATGTTTCGAAAACTACAAAATATAGCAACTTTGATGTTATTTCTTTCGATCTTGATCATTCATCACTGGTAAAATTACTTGCATATCGCGGCATTTTGAAACAACCTGTGTGTAGGGACTTTGAGCAGCATCATAAAACTTTGAGAGAGAAAAATTTAAATAACCACCGAACTTGGTTAAATGTAATGATGTATGAATTACAAATGTACGTATCCTTTTACTCTGCATAAAGGTTGAAATATGACAAGATTTGAAACACCTCTTTCCAAATTTATATGAACATGGATACGAACATCGATAAATCGTTCAAACTATCGATGTTTCATTTTTGCAACATCGAACAATCTTAACATCGATATTTTTATGAACGATTGTGCAACCCTTGTTTCATGTGACAAGCTAGCGGGACTAAGATGAAAAATAAAAAACAATCAATCGAACGCAATACGGATGGGGACTAAAGTTAAAAGCTAAATATCTAGGGACATATAAGGTTGCGAAGAAAATGAGAGGCGGACGTTACACGGTCGAGATGGTTGGAGACCACGAGGGCCTAAACCGCACAATCGCAGTCGCCGAGTTCATCAAGAGCTGGAACTCATCATCCGAGGCCGAATGATCGCACAGGATGGTCGAATGTGAGATTGGAATAACTTACTATTGGAACGGAACTGACAGACACATCATTGTCGGAAAATGCAACCATCCGTAGAGGACGCAGGATCAACGATCGGACGGTACTGAACAAACCCCAATGTGTTAATAAATCGACTACTGTCCACATAAATAATTTGGACAAACTGTTTTAGTACATATGCAAATGAGTATGCATAAGTTTTGTTTTCATCGGTAAGGAATATTTTCCAATTTTCATCCAAAAAACCAAACGCGTATGCCAAGATATTAACAAACATTACGAATGCATCGACACACCTGAATCTATTTTTTAAATAAAAAAAGCTTTGCTTAACCAGTTAAATAAATAAAGTAATTTCTTTAATCGAGAACGAAAAATTACACATTTGTTAATGCTTAGACTCATTTGAAACAATTGTAACGGCTTCGAATACTTTCGCGATCGCGCAAGACGATACGAGCATGGATCGGAAACTTGGACCTTCCGCCCGCTTCATATATCAAAGTAATGCTGATGAGAACATGGAATTCGAAAACTATGTATATACAGGGTGATCCAAAACTGGGTACAAGTATTTGGCACACCTATTGCTTGGACCAAAACAAACCCAAAAATTTGAGTTACGGCCAGTTAAAGATACATCGATCACAGCAATGAAATCATCGGTTTTTGGTTCATTTTGAACAAACATCTTTACGTGAAAACCTTAAATGGAATGAAATTGAGAGATTTCCCGCCAAATTTAAAGAAAATTTTGCAACCATTCATCACGATTTTAGTGCGGTAAACTGTAAGTTTTTGTATCAATAAGTAAAATAACGGATTTTGTTCCAGAGTTTCAAATTTTTATTATTAAAATTAGCTACTTGTAATGATCTCCATTTACAAGAAAATAAGCTTCCATTCTTCGATGTAAAGAGAGGGAATTCAAAACCTTTCAACTTCATCATTCATGATTTGGACGTAAAGGTTTTTGTTTAAAATGAGCAAAAATCGGCGATTTCAATGCTGTAATCGAGATCTCCTTAGCTGGCCGTAACTCAGTAAATAAGCCCTGGGGAGAAAAATGTGTCCTAAATTTTTTTTGTTTTGGACTAAGGAATACATGTGTCAAATATTTGTACGCAGTTTAGGATCACCCTATATATGTTAATACGCTAGGACTGAAGGTATGCGACTCAATGATTTGTGGCGGTGCCAGTTTACGCGTTAAAGAAAGAATTTGGTTTTTGAATGCCAACATTATTTAAGTGGTTATAGCTTTAATTTGGCAACCGCAGCACATCAACTGATTTTTTATTTTTATTCTAAAAAATTAAGCGATCTAAGCAAACATGAATTAGAAAAGCAAATACATATGACAAATTCATTTGTCAAATATTTGGTTCGAAGCATGATACAATAATTTTTAGAAGATAGTTTCACTTCACGTTTTTTGACATAAACAGTATCTATAGGCTCCGTTATGCATACTTGGCATTGCTTGAGCGATGTCACATAAGGAATCTGTTAAATGAGCTTCGCGTGTAAGCGGTTACCCAACGCACAGCATTACATACGTAAAAGTCTGTTGGTTTTTGATTTCTACGTAAAAATGGTATAGCAGTGCATGCAATGCCAAGTATGCATAACAGAGCCTTATGAAAAACACGCAGTGTGGCCACTACTACGATATAGAACTTGGGGAATTTCGATTATTATTTTTAATCGGCCCCGCGATTAAGTTGGTGTAGTGTGCGCACCTTCATACATCTTCATGTACAGCGTAGCGACGAATAACTGGTACGCAGGCTTTTTTGAGAAATAAAAGGGTCCTTTATAGATTTTGCGAAAAGAGTATTTTATTGTTAATTTTTCACAGATTTTACCTTAGTTGTATTAATTAGTTTTTACATTTTAATCTTTATTTACATTTGCCAGCAGTGTAAACTTTGAGAGAAAAATTCATTTGGCACGCAACTCTTTTTCAGGTGTATTTTTTCTTAGGCATTGTATACAAAATGACAAAATAAATGAAAAACTGTATAGGGCTGTTCGAATGAATGGCCGTCCTAGTCACCACTTCCGAGTCTATTCGATTTTTAAGTATGGGCAGTGATCGGACTTTAAAAAAATTCTGTGTGGTAGAATCTGGAAAAAAATGTGGTAGATGTAAAAAAAAATGTGGTAGATCACTGGGTTTGGATCAAACTTTGTACAAAAATTAAAAAAACTCTGCAAGGTTTCACATAAATTGCAAACTTTTTACTCTAAAAAAATTTAGTTTTAGTATAATAAAGTGCAAGATTGAAGTTGCTAAAAAATTTAGTTGAATTTTGGCAATTTTTTTCCTTGACAGTGTAAAGCAGTTCCTTCCATATCAAGGTATTTTTCGAATATATTTTAAGAAATTTCTGCAACCTTGTGGAGTGCTGCCAGCTTTTCTAGCGAACAAATATGGCACGTTCCAGAAACAGGTAATTGGGATTTGCCGATTTGGACAATTCTCAAGTAAAAGTATNAAAAAATTTAGTTTTAGTATAATAAAGTGCAAGATTGAAGTTGCTAAAAAATTTAGTTGAATTTTGGCAATTTTTTTCCTTGACAGTGTAAAGCAGTTCCTTCCATATCAAGGTATTTTTCGAATATATTTTAAGAAATTTCTGCAACCTTGTGGAGTGCTGCCAGCTTTTCTAGCGAACAAATATGGCACGTTCCAGAAACAGGTAATTGGGATTTGCCGATTTGGACAATTCTCAAGTAAAAGTATACAACGCCTCAAAAACTTTAGATGCACTTAAATTTGCTAATACTTTCACAAAAATCGCAATTTTTTACATTTTCGCTATTAATTCTTTTTCTTCTTCTTCTTCTTATTTGGCGCTGTAACCGCCTAAGCGATTTTGGCCGAGTCCAAAACAGCACGCCAGTCATTTCTCTTCTGTGCTAACTGACGCCAATTGAAAATGCCAAGTGAAGCCAAGTCCTTCTCCACCTGGTCTTTCCAACGCAGAGGAGGCCTTCCTCTTCCTCTGTTCCCAGCATCGCGGCCCGCGTTGAATATTTTTAGAGCAGGAGCGTTTCTGTCCATCCGAACGACATGGCCAAGCCAGCGGAGCCGCTGAATTAATTCTTTTTATAAATCATATATTTTGCAATTTAACACAATAAAACCACGTTTTCTGTCGAAAAATTTATTACTGAGAAAATTTACTATTTTACAGTTTATTTTATCCTCTCATTCGGCTTTGTTTAGTTTTACTTGAGAAATTTCATCGTCGCCGGAATCTTGTATTATATCATTCTTGTTACCCTATAGAGTTTAGTGTTGGACAATTTTTGCTTTTAAAATTAAGAAAATTATGTCGACCAAAAATAAAACTACGCAAAAACGCGAATATGTGGTAGATTTTAGTAGATTTTGAGTGGTAGATGTGGTAGATGCTCAAAAAAGTGGCAGATCTACCGCAATGTGGTAGAAGTCCGATCACTGAGTATCAGGCCTTATGCTGGACAGAAGGAGGAGTATAAGGGACTTAAAATGGAGAAAATTATCCTATGGTTATAGAAGATATGTAATAAATTAATTGACGAAGACCTGCGTGCCAAATGAACTTTTGTTTCAAAGTTTACACTGCTGGCAAATGTAAATAAGGTTCAAAATTTAAAAACTAATCAACAACACTAAAGAAAATCTGTGGAAAATTAACAATAAAATCCTTTTTTCGCAAAATCTATAAAGGACCATTTTATTTCTCAAAAAAACCTGGGTAACAGTTATTCGTCGCCACGCTATACATATTTAAGCGAGCCCTACTATTTAAATAGGCGGCCGATAAAGTCTGTGGTACGCGGTAATTCTTATACATAGCTGTATCCTTACATCTATTGCGTGTGTTGCAATATCCACGGAAGCAGCAGTTAATTTTTTATGAAGAAACTTATTAAAAAATATTAAAAAATGTTATTCTTATGTATTTACATGTTTGGCTTTCTTTGTTTTATTTGTCCAACGTTAAAAGCTAGATTTTTTTCTTTGAACAAGTTGATACAACAAAATACGAAACACGTTTTCTGTCAGATAGCTAACATGGCGGATAAGAAGAAGAAGTGAAACTACCTTCTAAAAATTATTGTATCATGGTTTGAAGTAAAACAATTTGTTCTCTTCTAAACGATGAAATGAAAAAAAAAAAATCGGTTGCACTGAGGTTGAAAATATATAAGTAAATGCGCATTAGGTCTCAGCTGAATGCAGTATAAGTTGCTACTTATACATATCGATTGGATGAATGCCGAAACTAATTTTTAAAAGAATGTTTTACTTACTTTTTAAAATCGGTCCCTTATGAACTGCAATGTTTATTTGTATTCGGGATGCTCCACTTATTGGAAATGCAAATCGTGGGTGAATATCCGCATAGGTTTGATGTAGTTCCTGTATAGGCTTGATTCCTTCAAAGTCCTTATAAATATCGGGATTACCGGAAAAGAAATGGGGAAAAGAGGGAAATATTGGAGCTCCGTTGTAGCACTTTGTAGCATTAATTACTCCACTGGGTAAGCAAACTTGAGTATTACGACAATAACATGCGTTCAATGGATTTTCATCCGGGCTAGAAAACACATTCAATGTGGTGCGATAACGTAATGCATCAATGTTGTTAAAAATCGTAACTTCCTTCTCAAAATGTAATGGTATTTTTCTGCAAAGTACTTGTAGAAAAACTTGTAAATCGTCTCTATTATCTAAGATATGCGGAGGAAACATCGAAGCGTCCGAGCCATCAATGCGGTTGCATTCTTCTTCGCTCCAAAAATCCAAAAGTGGTTTTCCATTAAATTGGGTTATGATGCTGAATTTGCGAATATTATCTTCGCCCGTATTTATTTGTAAGGAATCAACGCTTGTACCATTTCGCTGAAAATGTGTTGCCCATCCGCCATTAGTTATTTATAAATATACATACATTAAAACATACAAATACATACATAAGTATATGTCAATATATAAGATCATAGATATGGCTTAATTTTACTGGATTCTTATTAGTGGTGTTAATACTAAGGCGATCATATATTGAAATATAAACTGACAAATAAATAGATAAGAGAACTAAGATATTTTATATAATTTTACTGCATACAAAATTAAAAATGCAGTAAGTACTTATTTGCGGCGCAAACTTTTATATTTAGACTCCATAGCATAGAATCGCAACTCTACATTGATGCAGCCAATATACGCACCCGACTTGGTGCAGCAAAAAATGTCGAAAAGCTGCAATCAAAATAGACGGTCAATTGATTCGCCACTCAACTCTCACACCTGCTGTGAGAGAGCACTCTTCAGCAAAGCGACATACGGTAGCAGTGGAACCACATTTCCCGCTCATTACTGGTGTGTCAAGAAGCTGCAGATAAAAAAGGTTCCGCCTATAGGACCACGCTGCGATCGGGCAAAACGCTAGTCATCCGCTATCGGCGACTCCGCCATTCGTGCTAACTGTTTCATCGAGCGTATTGTGTGAAAGACTGTAATCCTCCGTCAATGAACTGATTGCGCCTTACCAGTGTGGCTTCAGATCAGAATAGAGGAGGACCCTTCCGAGCCGATTGTTACCAGTCGAGGGTTCAGACAAGGTGACTCCCTTTCATGTGATTTCTTTAATCTGACATTGGAAAAGATAATAAGAATCGCAGAACTGAACCGCTCAGGCACAAAACTTTACGAGGCTTGCGTACTGTTTTGGACTCGGCCAAAATCGCGTAGGCGGTTCTAGCGCCAAATACGAAGAAGAAAAACTTTGTGCGTTCCAGATGCATTTGCTCAAGCGAGGCATGGTCTTGACCCATCAGCAATGAATGTCTTGTCTGGCAAGAGATGCAGTTGGTTATTTTTATGCATATATGTAATACTCCTATATTGGCAGTAAGAGCTAGTACCGTCCGAAAACACTACAGTACAGATATATCAGTAAACACGTACGAAAGAAAAGGAACACATACGTTTATAAATAAACATGTACACGACACATTTACAAAAACGGCACTCAAGTACACAATACATTGACAAAAAAAGTACTAGATTGTCTTGCTTTGATTTCGGAATGCTTACACATTGAGATGTTAGCTTACTACCAATATAGAAGTATTACATATATGTTTTTATGTAACTTGCGGACTTTAGCTTTCACAAATTGGACATATATGGGAACCTTTTATTTTCTCCTAAAACTAAACAACTTGTGTAAATCCTTTTTGGGTAATCGCACTGTTTTAAAGTTTGCCGTTTCTCAAATCTTTACTTTTGCTTTCATTGTTTATTTTAAACTCATCACACATCACTTTAACTGAAACACCACTTTTTAGTTTTTCCAGAATACTGGTAAGTCAAAGAAAGGCAAAAAATACAAATTTTGTGTGTGTGGCATGCACAAACAAAGAATATTTTAGGTACTGAGGTTAAATTGTTTTGAAGTTTCTTTTATAAAGGTTACAATGTTTTGCTTTAGAGACTTGCATTAATCAAGGAATTGCACGTATTGAGGGTTGAGGTTACCGTGTACGCACTGCAAATATTTTTAATCGGATAAACAGGAATTAAGTTGCGAACAGTTATAATGCTCAACCCATGAAAAGCGCGTTTTAAGACCTTAAGTCCAGATTTGAGGGGGTATTCAAAATTTTAAGTATGCATATTTTTTGTGCTTCGATAGATCTATAACTTTAGCAGTCACACAGTGTTATAATCCCGACGAAATCCTTGACGGTGGTACCGGGAGGGGAACGGTACATGACGGTTTGGGTTAAAGTCTCACATTGACGAGGTTAGGCTTTCGATGCTTCCTCCTCGTAGAATAAACATGCGCAGTTAGAAGTTAACTATTCAAATCGACGAACAGTTTTATGTCAACTTTTGTGAACATCTGTTTATGTGTTTTTGTGCAACATACCTCTATAGGTTGCATTAATAAGCTATAATAATAAGCTATAATAAACAATTTTTCAGTAAGTTATTGGTTTTGAAATTTTTTTTGTTGCATTGTGATAATGTTTCCATATAATAAGGTGACATTTTTTTCGAGAAAAGAAAACGCCATTAGTCAGTTGCAAATTCATTGGTACTCAAAATGCACGTGACTAGGCAATACATTTTTGTAGTATCTGTGGTCAAACTAACAAAGGCATATAAGCTGGCAGGAATGACATTACGAGCACCTAAAAAATTGGCCTAGTGGTTGTATAAATAAAGACGTACACAATTTATACACAGAAACGGTACTAGACTATCTCGTTTTGATTTCGGAACGCTTACACGCTGAGAAGATAGCTTCCCAGCAAACAATTGGAGTCATAAATGAGTCTTTAAGGAGTCCTATTTCGGAGCTATTACGCTCATAATGAGCTCATTTAAGAGTCCGATATGAGTGTGTTTCCCTTCCTACGAATGTCGAATCAATATGAGTCATATTGGACTCTTATTGGCCTCATATACGGCTCATTTTGGACTCTTTTAAAACAAGTTTTGGCCTCATATATGACTCTTTTTGATACCCTTATCGGCCTCATAAATTGCTACATTCGGACTCTTATTTTAGGTTGCTCTTTGAGTCTTATTCAACTCACTATATTTGCAAAGGCATTCCGCAAAAAGTCCTTGCAAATAACATACATACATACTTACATGCATATACACATTCCAACATGCATTCAATAGCAGCAGCTGAAGCTAAATTTTGTTCATTTTTTGTTTTCTAATTATTTTCAATTTCTGTATAAACAAGTTTAGATATAAATTTCAAATCTTTATTGTTTTTATATTGGCACAAGGTGCTGGCTCATAACTTGGCTCATATATGAATCCTAAAAGATTCATATAAGAGTAAAAAATTTTTTGTTTTTGAAACTCATATTTCTTACCTACCTAGGACACCTTTCGAACTCATATATTCTGAACGCACAGAATATGTTTGCCGGGTTACTGCCAATATAGACGTATTACATACATATCTGTACGCATTAATGTAAAGCTGCCTTTACATGAGGCGATTTTTTGACAGGCGATAATCGCCTGCAAAAGTTGACTTGCTGTCTACTTTTAGGCAAGCTATTTTTGAATCACCATTTACAAGAGCGATTTTTCCAGAGCAATGTTGAATCGCCTGGAAAACCGCCTCATCTAAAGGCAGCTTAAGAGAACAAAAATGAGAGTAATATTACGTTCAAATTGGCCCCATTTAACTTTGTTAAATGAAAAAGAGCTTTTTGGAAAACACGATCGTCTACATTGAACATTTGGAGTTAAATTTGACGGTTATTTGATTACCACTAGTTTAGTTCGTATGCACTATTTATCTCTTGCACCTTGGTCTCTTTTTTGGCGGGCAGATACGCATACAATTTAGATATTTTTTGATAATTTTTAATATTTTTCAGAATATAAATTTTTTAAACGTTGGCGTGTCAAGTTAAATGATTTAACTCGTTTGAAACCAGTTCAGCGCAGAGTTGTATCAGAAAGCATTCTGCTTCAGCCAGTCAGAAAGAGCCAAAAGCTTTCATTTGACACGCCAACGTTTAATAAATGTATATTCTCAAAAATATTAAAAATGCAAAACTATCAAAAAATTTCAAAATTGTATGCATGTCTGCCCGTCAAGAAGGAGGTCATGGCAGTTATTACTTATTTCCCCTCAGGTCTCATCGTACGCAGAGATAAATAGTGCTTACGAACTAAACATTTTGAAGCCTCTATGTAATCCTCATGCGTTAATATCATGAAGCAGACTTTCGCATAAAATAAATTGAAACACAAAAACTTCCTTCCTTCCGCCTTCTTCTCTTTTTTGGCGGGCAGACATGCATACAATTTTGATATATTTTGATAGTTTTGCACATGATACAAAAACGAAGGTAGGCCATTGTCACTTTTTCGTCGCCATATTAACAACCTGAAAATTAAGTAGATTGTGACATTTC
This sequence comes from Rhagoletis zephyria, assembly GCF_001687245.7. Taxonomy (NCBI): domain Eukaryota; kingdom Metazoa; phylum Arthropoda; class Insecta; order Diptera; family Tephritidae; genus Rhagoletis; species Rhagoletis zephyria. The sequence continues at coordinate 155,970 of NW_016157252.1, forward strand.
GTGCTACCGTATCCGATATATAAAATCCTTCAAATTTTGTTATTCATTTCAGGTTTATTTACAAACATTTTGTTCTTATAATGGAAATTTGAACAAGCATAAGGTACATATTGGCTGCATTTCTTTATTCATTCTGAACGTTTGGAATAAACTTTTTTGTTTACTTATTCTTTAGAACGCTCCTCGTGATATGTTAACGTATATTTCAAACGCATTCTGTTTATTCCGGCTGTGAAATGGGATTATCCGGAATGTATAAAGAAACGCAGCCATTTTATTGGGTACGGCTCGGTTATTTGTACAAAAACCAAAACCATATAATCGAGCATTTCCCCTTTTGTTTTTGAAAGAGGTTCAATAAGTTGATAATTGTGTTTCTAGTTTTCATACTAACAATAAATCATCATTTTTGTTTCACACCCCCTCTAATATTGAACAGTAAAATATACTTATTTTTACACTAAGAAACAACGATATTGTCGAGACATACTAGAATTAGATCATACTCACTTCTCTGAAAGTCATGAGGCCTATGGGTCCCAAAGTAAATTCCGTTTTCAAGTTACTTGAAAGACATGGACAAAGATAATATCGAAATGTGTAATTTCAGTGTCTCAATTATATCAGAAACAATCGTATCCGATATAGAAAACGGTAATAGTCCTGGCTAGCTACATTGTGTAATAATCAGATGACATAATGGCACTAAAAAAATTTTAAAATATGTTCACTAAAGTTTATTAATGTAAAAATAAAGATTTTGGCAAGTAGCTATCGAACTTAATGTAAAATTTTAACGTTTTTAATATAAGATATTAATTATTTTTAAAAGGTAAATATTGATACAACTATTTTATTTATACTCCTAAATTTAGGATATAAAATCCCCTCCACCAAAAACTAAATTGGTTAACGCCGCTTCGAATTTTTACAATTGAGCAATTGTCAAAAATCTCCTTTTTTCTGTTGTTTACTGAAACTACCTTCTTTTTTGTATTATGGTTTTGCATTTTTAATATTTTTGAAAATATAAATTTTTTGAACGTCGGCGTGTCAAATGAAAGCTTTTGGCTCTTTCTGATAGGCTAAAGCAGAAAGCTTTCTGATACAACTCTGCTCTGAATGCAGAAATGAATAAATAAAATTTTCAAATTCCTATTTTTAATGAAGCTTGCTTTATATGTACATATAAAATGTAAATACATATGTGATTGAACGCACAAGTATTTCAATATTTTTTTCCGAAAAATCAGCTATAACTTCTACCAAATTGTTAATTATTTAATATTGTTTTTCCACCAAATTTTCAGAAAAACCGGCCACAAGCTCAATAAAATTGATGAACTTTCGTTTTTTTGTAATAAGTTTTGCTTTTTGTAATATATATAAGTGCGAAGCTGTAACGCATATCCCAGCACGAAATGTCGAAGGGCTTAGCATGTGTATTTCAGCATAAAATTTTTATTTTCATTAGAGGCACCCTGTGTTTGCTTGCTATTGTAAATGGTTGCATACATTTAGGCATATGCAAAAAATATAGAAAAAAGGTTTTTTCTTAACAGCGGTCGTCCCTCGGCANAATTAAAAATGAAAATGAATAAAAAAATTAAATCAGCAAAATGAATAAAATTAAGTGAAATTAATGTTTAACTTCTAACCTAACCTACATTTGTATGTATGTAACTGAATCGCCTAATAATACTTTACATATAAAAAGATTATCCTAATTTTCGAGCTTAAATCCCTAATCTGTTATTAGAAAAAGAGATTAGCCATGCAAAATGATCATTAAAAATATCTCAGATTAAACCGATAACTTTTTGGTGTCCAACCTAGTTTTATCGATTATACTTGCGAAGAAGAGGAAGAATGTCAAATGTTAAAGTAAACAAAAATTGACTCTAGTAAGGAAAATAGGTTTGTAAAGGTATTTTTAATAAAATATTCAGTTAAAATATATTTAAATGGCATAATATGTGTTGCAGAAAAAAGTGACCATGGTGGCACAGAGAAGAAGTTTAACTTTTCCTCGAGTTGTGTGAATAACAAGCACAACCAATTTGACAGCTAACGAGCTTTGATTGGGATTATATTTATATGGAAACGTAATTTTATGCTTTGCCATTCGCATTCTCTCGCATTTTTTTTTAAATTTGGATGTTTTTTCTTCAGATTTTGGTTGGTTATTTTTATAACAAGTGGCAACCGTGGTTGTAGCTGCTGTGTAGCAGATCAGATGAACGATCGCATGAAAAAAAGCATGTGTGTTAGCATGGACACACGATTGAATACGAACGATTTCACTCTATTACTTTTTGTAAATACCACACAAAGTCATTCATGCGAAGGCGGTCATCGCTGTTCGTTAGTCATGGGGAATAGTCATGGAAGTTGTTATTCCAGTAGAAATCGGTTGTATGCATTCATGAAGTATGCATGCTGTATGAGTGAAATAGTGTGAACAATTCATGCGTAGTCATGAATTTCCACAACTAAATTCAAATTCTAGCGAACTTGTTGTTTTAAGTATATTTCTTGATAAAGTTCACTGCTTTACAGCAATGGAATTTTTATAATATTTTCAGTCAAAAATTTTAGTGAAAGGACGTGTTGTACGATAATATTTTCAGCACCAACGGGCTTCTACAAGATATGCATTTGCATATGTAAATGTGTAAATGCCAGTGCTGTATAATCATTGAATCAAAAATGTGCATGATACAAAAAAGAAGGTGATTTCAATAAACAACTTTTGACGGATAATAAAATTTTCTGAAGTTTCATAAATTGTGAGTATTATCAACGGCCTTGCCACTTTGATAATATTAAAACAATAAATTGGAGTATTTTCTTTCCCATATTTATACCAATGTAATAACATTTCAAGTCAAAAACCATTATCAGTGCTTGGTACTTTTTTTACTTACGTGGTTCGCACCTTTTTTTTATACCCGAGCGCACTTGTGCACAAGGGTATTATAACTTTGTTCACATAACGGTTGTTTGTAACAGGCAAAACGAATTGAGATAGATATAGACAAATGTATACATAAATGATCAGAATGAAAAGAGAAATCGATTAAGCGGTGACTGTCTGTCCGTCCGTCCGTCCGTCCGTCCGTCTGTTCACACGATAACTCGAGAAATTGAGATATCTTAACGAAGCTTGGTGTGTGCACTTCTTTCGGACGTAGGACGGATGGTATTGAAAATGGGCGAAATCGGACCATAACCACGCCTACCTCCCATATAACGGTAATTTTCAGAAATACGAAAACTACGATATTTTAGTAACTACTGAAGCTCATTCACTCAAAATTGATATTTACAATAATTTAATAATTTCAATAATAATAATAATCGATAAATCAATAAATATTAAAGCTAATTTACTCAAAATCGATGCTTGCAACAATTCTTTACCAAGAAATACGTTTATGATAAACTTTTGAAAAATGGGCGTGGCACCGCCCACTTATGATCACATATATGTATCTCGGTAACCGTTCTACCAATTTGTACCAAACTCGGTATTTTTGTTGTGCTTGCCACATAAAAGCAAAACGTTGAAAATTATTGAAATCGGACTAAAATTACGGCCGCTTTTCATATAACGGTAAATTTCAGAAATGCTTGAAACTGCAATATTTCGAAATTTAAGGACGCTAATTTACTCAAAATTGATACACCCCGGCTTACCATCTAGCGGTAGGTTTCGGAAAGGTGAAAAAACATAGATTTAAAACTTGCGCCGGGTATTTAATGTTCGGCTCCACCCGAACTTAGACTTTCTTACTTGTTTTTATTAAAAAATGGAAACACTGATGCTTATGTGGCTCGCAACTCCAGCAGGGCATCAATGTTTTAATGAAAAGAATGCAAGAAAAAAGACACAGATGGAGATTTAAATTAATAATTACGTGCTAAGTGTTTATTGAAAGCGTTTGGTTTAGAATATTTTACAATATTACCTTTGGTGTGTGATGAAGGGTGGTGGCTGAAAGGCGTCCGTGCTTGATAAAGTGAAAACTGGAATGGCTGCGCTATTTGTTGACGGATTGAGCCGAACCCTCAAACAGGGAGCTGTTTTGAGGGGAAATTTGGCTAATTCGTTATACTAATTGGCGGGAAAAATAATGTAATTATTTATATGTTCACATTCGTATGTATGTACATATCGGTGTGTGTATGGACATGAACATTAGGGTGGTTCACCGTTTCAAAGTTTGGTTTAGGCCAAGGCACATTAAACAGGTAGTATCAGTAGAGCAAAAACAACATTTGCGTGTATTTTGTTGTTGCTTCTGGTATCGAAAGTGCCAAAAACTGTTCTGAATTTTTTCTTCTAAATCAAAGCGTGCCATGTGAAATACAAAAAATTATAAAAAATAAAAAATTGAAATTGGAAAAAATAAAAATTGATGCAACTTTCTTTCCTAGTAAATTTGTTTGCTTCTCGAAGCATTGATCCATCCTTTGCAAGGCCCAGTAATCAGCGGTCGTGCTGCTGAGTTGGGCGAACGTTCCAAAAGCTGCTATTCAATCGCTTGTTTTGTATGGAAAAAGGTTTCACATGCAAATGGATTTTAACAATTCAGAATTTTTGTGAGAAAAAATTAAAAATATTTGACATTTTCTAGACCAAATAATTTGAAAATAAATCAAATCAGCTGCTCTACTGATACTACCTGTTCAATGTACCTTGGTTTAGGCTAAACAAAAAATATTTAAAATGTAAACGGTTAAAGGAGACTTTATCGTAATTGTTCTTTTCATTTTGTAATTAAAACCACGCGCGCATTATTCTGTTATTTTTTTGTTTTCTTATTTTGAATGCAATCTTGCGATTTAAAAATCGAATTCTAAAGAATGCTCTTCGCAAAAAACCTTTATATATTTTGGTCCAAATTTACTTTTAAATTTCTCATCAGATTTTGCAAAAAATAGACTTTGTGATTAGCGCATCATCATTAAATTTCACAAATTTTTAATTTATGCAAAACACCTGAAATCGGCTTGAACAGATCGCCCTCCGATAAACAACTAACAGATCGTCGTTTAAAGTACAAAACCGTGTATCAACAAAATGCACAACTGCGTATGTGAGGTTGCATAAATTATTTTGTAGAGAGTAAAAACACTCATATTTCAAAATGGTTCTCTTTCTTTACAAAGAAATCGCATTTCAGGACGAATGGATAAGGCTTGAGCCAAGAGCTTGTGTGAGCGAATCCAATTTTTGGCAAAAAAATGTCAGTTACGCGGTTTTGCAGAACGACGATACGCGGTTTTGTACTTTAAGCGACTATATGTAAGTATATACTTTCTTCATGCGTTCTGAAACCTAGTCGTCAACCCCATTTTCGAAATCATGTAGCCGGCATAATTTTCTAGTTCATCATATTCCACACTTTTGCATGTACTAATAAAATCTTCTGCTTAAAAAAAAAAAATATTTCTTCTAGTGATCAGGTAGCATGAATTTGATGAAATGTCATAATTTTATTAAAAGTCTAATGGTTAACAACAACAACTAATGGGATTAAATGAAACTACCTTCTTTTTTGTATCATGAAAATGTGATTGTTTGATTTTAAAAATTTAACAACCACTCTTGAGATTGGTTACAAATCGTAAACACAAAATATGTAGTGTGTTGTGGAATGGTTGAGACCCAATGCATATTCAACAAGGTAGAAGTGACAACACAGTCGAGCTCTCTCATAGTTGTTTGTGACATCAAAAAATGTAAACAAAGAAATTAACCCTTTGTTATGCATTTACTATATTTGATAAAACTCAATGGGCCGTATGGATAAAACCTAGCAAATGCTTTTTCTTAAAATTTCAAACCTTTTACTCGATTTGTTCAAATAGATTTAAGTGAAAGGTATGAAATTGTAAGTAAAAGAAATTGCTTAATTTTTATGCATAAGACCCTATATCTTTGAAATGAAAGTTTATGTAAATATGAAAATATTTAAAATATCATTAGAATCAGCTTCATTTTAGTTATTGCATTTTCGTTTTAATACATACTTACACAAAATTACAAATTAAATGAAACACACTCATTTATAAAACCGTTTTGGCAAGTTTCTTGCTTTTACTAGCCCAATGTTTTTGAGCATATATTTTTTTATTCAAATACTTAATTCTAAAGTATATTGGACTTAAAATTAAAAGTGTGATTCTTCTAAATTTACATCACAACATAACTTCAATACTTTAGCTATTAAGTTTTTGCAATTCGAAATTGCAAATTTATTAAAAACTAGATCGCCATTACCCGCTTCGCTGAGTGTATGAAATTTCTACGTGCTACATTAGGCGTGATTTATTTCGATAATATCACAACATACTTAAACTTTGCCAAACACAGGAGATTCTAAATTTTTTTTAAACCATTTCGGTTCATACACCTATTGTAATATAATTCAAGTTGAATTTGAACTTTCAAATATGTTTAGCTTTTCAAGACTTCATTTTAAGAGACGGTTGCGGTAATGCGCAGAGAGCAATTTAACAACAATAGGACAATTGCTGCTGCTTTTTGCTTATTGCCTTTTGCACTTCGTATGCGAAAAGTCTCAAGCAAAGGCGGAGGCTTGTGCTGCACTGCACCACAAATCTTGGCAAAGAGTTCAGGCAAACACTCATTAGCCGTTTGTGGGATCCTGTTGATTATTACATCTGTGGATAATGCACTACTTTCTAGAGCACAGATGTCTGGACAGCGATCAAATCACTGCGAAGAAAAATAACTTCGGTGCACCTGTTCTCCATTGCAGTTACTCTTTTTTCGATAGCTGCTATAGAGCGCTTCAAATTTGCCATTTCAGCAGCCAACTCACCGATCTTCTTCATAACTCCCTCTTCCAATTTTGTCATAACTACAGTCAACTGTTCGAGTATTAAGACCCTCTGCTCTTCCAATTTCTTCTCCATTTTATCAAACGTAGCTGATGCAGGTGTTCGTGCTGGATTTTCTCGCGTTGTCATATTAATTTATCGGATGAAAAAAGCGCTGGCACAAGGCATGTATATCAGTAGTTCTCAACAGTCGCACTACACACTCACGCCAGAAGATAAACGAATTTTGGTAAATTTCGAAAGATTACCGAGATAAAAAGCAAATACTAGGGAGCACTGCAAAAACACGTCCTACTCGTTTGACATTCTCTAAAAACCTTTATATCATATACCAAAATCACTTAAAATTGGTTCCTGGGCATGCCATTTTAATGAGAGGTTAAACCTTCGAAATACCAAACACCGAATACGGGACAAATACAGGACATTAAAAGAAATACAGAACATTTGGCGTCCCGTATAAAATAAATAAATTACCAGGACAATGGGTCAAAAAAGAGGACTGTCCCGCATAATACAGGATGGATGGTCACCGTAAGTATAGGCTTAAGAGTTGACATTTCAAATGCCTTGGTTGAGACCCATTCACATAGAGAATGTGAATGCGAAAAGAAAACTCAATCATGTATGTTTGTACGTTTATGTGGGTGCAATCTGTCATTATCATTCAATATTATTTGTTCTATCAGGGTTGAGATTTTTGTACTCAAAATGTGAAACCAGAAGATAGCCATCTCTCCTAAAATTAGTAAGCAAATAAATATTTGGTGCTAAAAAATTTGTCTAAGTGTTTGGCCGAGCTTCTCCTCAAACTTGAGCCATGAGTTCTGTTGTTTTGACACAAATAGAGACTTCTACATTTTTAAGGCTGACTCCAAACGTCAAATGATTTTATAAGAAAGGTTTTCAAGGCACTCGAAGGTTGGCTATTGCGTTCCGAAGGACGGCTGTTATTTTGGGTTATGATCTGACCAGGGGTCTAAACATGGGCCTATTTTACGGTTGCCAGACGTACTGATTTTATCAATACAGTACTGATTTTTCAACTCTTGTACTGATTCTATTCATTTCTTCAATCAGTACGGTAATGTCCTGATTTTTCAAAATTTGTACTGATTTGTACTGAATTTTCTATTCAAACAAAATACTACTTTAGTATTTTCTTAAAGTTTTTAAATAACGTTGGAACTTCCTTAAACTGTATTGTAAAAAATAAGAAGAAAATAATTTAATTATAGTTGACATGTTTTAGATAATGTTTGATATACCCCAGAAATTAATACAACAAAAAGATCAATCGTTTTATGGGCATATCGCCGGGTCATTACGTACCAGTTGCGATAAAATGATGGAGCTTAAACTATTTAATAAGAAGGCTTAAATTTTTGTCGAGTGTTGTTAGTTATCTCGAAAATAACTTTCAGTTTAATAACAATAAATTTCAATATTCGAATGGCTTTTGCCTATAACTTACAACTCCTTTTTGTCAATTTACTGACTTTGTAAAAGAGTTCTTCATAAAAGACATAATGTTAGATACTCTTTTTAGTGAATTCTTAGTCTTTCACAGTGTTTGCGTAGTTGAAAAATTATTTAAGCCATGAGGAACTATAGATGAACTCTTTAAAAAGTGGTACTTTTCACAGTATTAGAGGATCTTAAGAATAAAGTTTGTTTCCTGGCGCAAAGAGAGAAACCGGCTTCTAATTAAAATTTTTGAAAGTAAACTTCAAATTAAAAGTTATTTTAAAATGAAATGTATAGAATTCTTTGACTATTTAAACACTGAAAATGGGAATGATCTCATTATTGATATTCAAAAAGTCACAAATATAAAATAATTTATTGGCTCCTGTGTATAAAGATGTGTACACTCATGTTAAAATGAATAACACTTTTACTTTTTATGAACTCTACTTTATTTATATACCAAAATATTGTTAAAAACAAGAACTCAGGCGTTTTAAATTATTTTCTGTTACTTACATTCATAATTTTGCTTTGAATAAAAATGTACTGAAAAGTACTGATTTTTTAGCATGAAAAAGTCTAATGTACTGATTTCGCGCATAAAAAATCTGTCAACCCTAGCCTATGGAGTGGAAGCATGGTTGCCGTTCGCCAAAATTTTTTTCTACCAAAATGTCTCATGAAAAGTTACCAAATCTTCACTACCAAAATCTTCACTTCTTCACTGAAAAAAAAATACACTGAATAAAACTGGTATATTTCATAACAAACGTGTATATACTTACGCCCGATTCTGTGCACTTATTTAATAAATTCCATATTTTCATAATTTGTCAATTTTTAATTATTTATCAAGAACTCCCAGTTCTAGCACAGAAGTTAAAATCTATTTTCTTAATAAATTATCAAGATTGAAGATATTGACAATTATAAGGTTTTTTTTATTAGAAAATATTTGGCTATCAACTAATTACTGCATGCGCCGATATTCTCATTTTCGTTGTTGGTGTTTCCGACAGGGTAGGAGTTTAATGTAATGTGGAACGGTTTTCCGTCATCCCTCGCCAAATTTGGTTTGGAGACAAAACCGGTTTCGGCGTTGTGCCATCTTCGGTGTCATTTTTCGTTCGGAATGTGCCGATATTTGAACCTGCGACTCACGGAATAATAGCACCGGTCCACAAAAAAAAGGTTGCGGGCGCTTTTAACCGTCCGATTGACGCGTACACTATTTCGAGTAAATTGCGAAAATTGCTAATTTTTGTGCTATTTTTTCGGTTTTTCATAATTTACTGTACGTGTCAAACGGACCTCAGATTCGGATTCATTGGGTCGAAATACATGTCAGTAGGTGCGTCTGGTAAAAAGTACGCGACATTTTTTTGTGTGTGCCGGAATAATCAAAACGATTTATGGACTTTACCAAAAATTGCCAGATGGCCGAATTTTGTATACTAATTTTACTGTACTATTGTTGCAAACAGTATTTCCAGTATTAAATGTGAGATGGTAGAATTCAAAATATATCGCAAAAATTCGAATGTTGTTTTAGAAGTATAGCCCGTGGTGCCGTCACTGTAATTCAAATATTTCCATTATTCGAATATAAGATAACTCTAATTTTATCGAAGTAATTTTGTAGAAGTGTCAGTAGTGCCGCCACTGAAACTCGAAGGGTTTTAATAATTACGCACATGCAAAACATAATTAATTTTTTTCTAGTAATGCAAATAGATGTTTGGTTGCAAAAGTTACCAAAATGAAATAAAAGTTACCAAGTTACCAAACCGCTTAAAAGTTACCAATTTTGGTAGAAAGTTACCAATTGTGGCAACCATGAGTGGAAGTACGCACATGTAATCAATGTTACGGCGGCCGTCGTAAGAACATGCTTTACATGTATGTATAAATATTCCCTTATTTGTTGCAAAAATGCATCAAAACTATAGTACGATTGAGAACAAATTAATAACATTTGATAAATAGTTTTACAAATGGATTTTCGCTAAGTAACCCACTAGTGTAAATCGACACACCGCACAGTGCGGCCGAAATCAAAAAGTGCGGCCAAAATTCGAAGCTTTGAAGATTTCTTAGGAAGATTTTAAGTATGCAGTTTTATAGCACAATTCTAGTGTCACAAAGTGCAAGTTTGAAGTAGCTAGGGCTTACCGTTGATTTTTGACAATTTTTTTGTGACAATCTCTTCCATACGAAGTATCTTCGATGATATGATGAAAATGAGCAACACCTTCAACAAACAAAATTTGTAAAAATCAACCGTAAGTCGCAACTACTTTAAACTTGCACTTTTTTATACCTAAATTAAATGGGCTACAAAACTGCATACTCGGAATCTTTCTGTGGAAACTACTTAATTAAAAAGCTCCAAATTTTTACATACGGGTGAAGCTAATATAAGCGTGTTAAGAAAAAATATATTAAAATTTCAGTGGCAGATTTGGGCAGCTGAATTTTATTTTATTCAGTAACTAATACTTTTTTAAGTAACCTTTAGTAGGTTTAAAGGTAGCAACCGACACCAACCGAATAAACAAAAAAAAAACATTTTATTTTTATTTTTAAACCATTTTCTGTTACAGTGTTGAATTCACAAAAATTTTTACGTATTTTTACTAGCCTTCAGACGTAGATTCCATTTGGTTTTGTTGGATTTCCTTTACTAAAAGTACTTTTTCACGTTTACGACTTTTCCCTTTGAATCCACCTGAATGTCGTGCATGGGCGAAGGGCCAATTCCGACTGAAAATAAAGAAGGAACTTGGGGTGCACGCCGTTACTGTGAACGGTTTTCGCTTCTTAGAGGATCCCTTTAGCCAAATCAATGATAAAAAAAACCCGATCTGGAAACTTTGTTTTTTCCAATTTTGGGTAGGCAGTTTTGTAGCCCATTAAATTTTAGTACGTTAAAGTGCAAACTTCAAGACGATAGAAAATCGCGTTGATTTTTAATAATTTTTTTTTGGCTGGCAGTGTTGTGGATTTTCTTCCATATAAAATATTGTCGATAATTTCGTTTGTATGGGAGCAAATGCCTAGCACCATCAGCAAAAAAAAATTATTAAAAATCAACGCGATTTTCTAGCGTCTTGAAATTTGCACTTTAACCTACTAAAATTTAATGAGCTACAAAACTGCGTACCGGGCGTACCCCAAATTTTTCTACTAATGGCTCAGATTTTTGGATGTTTCTCAAGCAATACATACCCCGGAATTTCGGTTGTCCAGTGGCCGGTGCTAAATTTGGTTAAACACACAACGGTTAAAAAACGCTTTCAAAAATTCGAAACCAATTTAATTGTGATCGAAATTGCAGGCAAAATTTGTGCGCGTGTAATAAATGTTTTATTTGAAGAAATGTTCCTCCTTGTCATCAAAAATAAGCAAACCAAAGACGCCCGCTTCCCACTGGTGGTTACATAATACCTGAATAGCCCCTTAATAACCTTTTGCTTGTTGCTGGTGTTGCTTGGTTGGTTGTTTGCTTGGTGTTGCGGAAGATTTACGGGCCTTTACGCGTTGGCGACGGCGAGTACCGCAGACGATGAAAGGATGAGCTGTATGAGCTTTACAACGATATGGACATAGTGCAGCGAATTAAAATACAGCGGCTCCGCTGGCTTGGTCATGTCTTTCGAATGGACACCGGCGCTCCAGCTCTGAAAGTATTCAACTCGGAACCCGCTGGTGGTAGCAGAGGAAGAGGGAGGCCCCCACTGCGATGGAAAGATCAGGTGGAGAAGGACTTGGCTTCACTTGGCGTTTCCAATTGGCGTCAGTTGGCACAGAGGAGAAACGACTGGCGTGCTTTGCTGAACTCGGCCA
>NW_016157252.1:170579-177640 GCF_001687245.7 Rhagoletis zephyria
TTCAGTTTATTTTACATATTGCACAATCTTATTTAGAATATTTGCAAATCAAGATTTCTCAAATACCTTTCGTTTGGTACCCATATTGTAACATTTCATTTATTTTATCAATTAAATTTAGTTATATTTTCAAACAGGTAACAACCCTCCTCAAAAATATCTTCGGTTGTAAGCTTTCTTAAAGCTCTAAAGTTGAATACCCACATTGCAGTATTTCATTTATTTTATCAATTTGACTGAGATAAAAATTTCAAATAGGTGGCAACCTTTCTCAAAAATATTTCCAGCAGTCATCTTTTTTAAACCTCTTTAATTTGATACCTATATTGTAATAAGTCATTTATTTTATCAATTAAATTTAGTTAGACTTTCAAACAGGTAACAACCCTCCTCAAAAACATTTTCGGCTGTCATCTTTTTTAAACCTCCTTAATTTGGTACCTATATTGTAATAAGCCATTTATTTTATCATTTAAATTTAGTTAAATTTTCAAGCAGGTAACAACCTCCCTCAAAAATATTTTCGGCAGTAAGCTTTCTTAAAACTCTAAAGTTGAATACCCACATTGCAATATTTCATTTATTTTATTAATTTGACTGAGTTAAAATTTTCAAATAGGTGGAAACCCTCCTCAAAAATATTTCCAGCAGTTATCTTTCTTAAACCTCTTTAATTTAGTGTCTATATTGTAATATATCATTTAGTTTATCAATTAAATTGCGCTAAATTTTTTAACAGGTGGCAATCCTCCTTTAAAATACTTTCGCCTGTGAGCCTTCTCTAAGCTCTTTAGTTTTATACGCACATTGCAATAATTCATTTACTCTATCAATTTAACTGAGTTAAAACTTTTAAAGCAGGCGGCAACCCTCCTCAAAAATACTTCCAGCATTTATCTTTCTTAAACCTCTTTAATTTAATATCTATATTGTAATATATCATTTAGTATATCAATTAAATTGCGCTAAATTTTTTAACAGGTGGCAACCCTCCTTTAAAATTTTTTCGACTCTAAGCCTCCTTAAAACTCTTTAGTTTGACACCCACATGGCAATATTTCATTTATTTTATCAATTTGACTAAGTTAAAATTTTCAAATAGGTGGCAACACTCCTCAAAAATATTTCCAGCAGTTATCTTTCTTAAACCTCTTTAATTTAATATCTATATTGTAATATATCATTTAGTATATCAATTATATTGCGCTAAATTTTTTAACAGGTGGCAACCCTCCTTTAAAATTTTTTCGACTCTAAGCCTCCTTAAAACTCTTTAGTTTGACACCCACATGGCAATATTTCATTTATTTTATCAATTTGACTAAGTTAAAATTTTCAAATAGGTGGCAACACTCTTCAAAAATATTTCCAGCAGTTATCTTTCTTAACCCTCTTTAATTTGATACCAATATTGTAATATTTCATTTATTTTATCAGTGTAATTTAGTTAAACTTTGAAACAGGTGGCAACCCTAATCATACATATTTTCGGCTGTAAGCCTTCTTAAAACTCTTTAATTTGATACCCACATTGCAATATTTCGTTTACTTAATCAACTTAACTGTGTTAAAATTTTAAATTAGGTGGCAACCCTCCTCAAAAATATTTCCATCAGTCATCTTTCTTAAACCTCTTTAAATTGGTACCCATATTGTAATAATTCATTTAATTTATCAACATAATTGGGTTTAAAAATTTTCAAATATGTGGCAATCCTCAAATTTTTTGCGATATCATTGGTTCTGGTATTGCACCGAACAATACAAAAAAAAATTATTCAAATCGGTTCAGCCATTCTCGAGTTTTGACGACCGTGATATACGAACACAACATTTTTATTAATATAGATGTGATACATTTAAATGTGTGAAGAAGAAAAAAGTATGAACATTTTTTTTGCTCAGCATTTTAAAGGGGTGTACCCAAAAGTGGCCACTTAAGAGTGAGAATTTTTAAAACACGGTTTTTCAATGCACATGGATTTCTTGCATTTTTTACTGCTTCCACTTTCAGGTACATGCTCGAAAAGAATGATATAGAGGTGGGTAACTCAACTCAGAGTTGAGTTATTGAGTTGATTCCTATAAGTGAATCGGTAACTCAGACTCCCTGTCCAAAAAAATGTAACTCAGTAACTCAGTTGATGCCGTAGGGCTCACATGAATCAATTGAATCATAGTGGCTCATATTTGTCCATATAACTCTCTCGCTTCGCCACAGTGTTTAGCATGGCAAAGTCTTGCATTTTGTTTTTGCACGAGGCGAATTTATACAAGGTGGTGGCAAGAATACAACAACAACAACCACATGTATTTTGTATTGCGGGTGTTATGTCAAATCTCACAAATTCTTATAATTTCGTTTTTTTTTTAGTTTTTCTCGAAATATGTATGTATGTAAGATATATAAAGATGTGCATATCAAATCAATTGCCTTTCCAACCATATCCACATTTTGAAATTCGGTACAATAGGTTTCGAAATATAAGCTTTTGAAAATATTGAAAATTCCACCTTTACCCTCCCCCTAGCACCGCCCTATTAATTTGCACACAAAAAAAATTACACCTTTCAAATCAGTAGAAAGGAGCTGACCACGCCCACTTTAAAGTTTTGTTTTATCTCAACGGCCGCTATACCGCATCTATGCCTCAAAACGAGTCTACGATACGAATGAGTGTAACATACAAAGAGTCAAATGAGTTAGTTGAATGAGCTGACTCCTTAAAGTGAGTTGGAGTCACTGAGTCAACTCCTATAAATTTGCTGAGTTACCCACCCTTAGAATGATAGAATACAAGATAGCGCCAATCGAGCTGAGAGCAACTGGGTGTGACATCACATTATTCTGAGAATGAGAGTGTAAAGAATCATTTTGAAGAAGAAGCGAACAAGTGGTACGAAATAGTGATGTAAAACTAGGTTGGATTGTACATACTCTTCAGCTTCTTACATTTGAACGTACATTCGGTACAGAAGGAAGATGTAGTCAACCAACTGTCAAAAATATATGAACATAATTTTAGGTACAACTTTTCGGCAAATAGGTACAATATGAAAATTTAATATTTATCACTAGTGCGAAAAAATAAAAAAGTGACGTCAGTGGAAGGGTGGATGCTGTCAAATCGAGAAATTTCGGATTATCGGTCCGCGGCGCAACTTGATTGATATGATATATTTCAAAATTATTGAATATAAGAATTAATCTAAAAGATAAAAATGAATATATGGAGAAATAAATTAATCAAGTTGATTCACCGGCTTGTATAGCGGTCAATATTCATCCTAAATGATTAATTGAAGAGAAAGCTATTAATTTATGAAGAGAAGTTTGAGTTAATTCCCTAATGAACCTATTACTGTTGAAAGAATAATCACTAAATAAATAAAATTTCTTCAACTAGTGTAAGAAATCAATACAAAGGAGCAATTTTTTGTCATGTTATTAAAATTAGAGCATTTATTCATGATAATCCTTCTATTACATTTGGAAATCAAATATGGAATGGTGCTGCTCCGCTTTTTAATAATAAAGATGAATAAATAATTAAATTATTAAATATTAAATTATTTTGAATTCTTGGAAAATTATTTATGTATATTAGAATAATAGCAAATAATAATACAGCTGATGCAATTGCTTGGGTTAAAAAATACTTAAGAGGGGCTTTTGTTGATATTAAATTATTATCTCTTATTAGGGGGATAAAAGATAATAAACTAATTTCTAAACCTATTCAAGCACCTAACCAAGAATTAGATGAGATAGTAATTGTTGTTCCTATTATTAAAATAAAAAAGAATATAATTTTAGCAGTATTATTAAAAATTAAAAAGAAAAGGACTGTAAACCTTTATAAATGGGGTATGAACCCAGTAGCTTAATTAGCTTATCTTTTTATATTTTAGTGTATGATGCACAAGAGTTTTTGGTACTTTTAGGAATAGTTTAATTCCATTAAATATAAATTTATAATGAATGTAATATTATTACATAATTTACCCTATCAAGGCAACCCTTTTCGTCTTTCGTTTTTTTTATTTAATATAAATTTTATTATGGTATTATATAGTAAAAGTAACTTTAATAATAAAGTTAAAATTGATAGTAAATAAATAAATATGCCAATGAATCTATTTCCGAGTGTTAAAAGATCAATACGTTAGTCTAACAGAAGATGATAATAAAAGGGTGGCCTTAACATATATCTATATAAATGTTGAATGTCAGATTATCTTATCTACTAATAAATATAACAAAATGTTTATAGATCTATGAATCTTAGGTTTTTTTATTGGAATATAGATACCTATTAATTAATTAAATGTTTATATACATATATTAATCTATTTATAATAGGAATATATATGTTAATTAATTAGGTAAGGGCTAAGCTCAGAACCTTTTGGGGGTCACGCAGGGTGGATTGTGAACGGCCTACTCCGGTAGGTTAGCTGCGAATAACCAATAAGCAGTCTCAGACCAAGTGCGGCAGGAGAAGAGGGCCTGATTTAAAAGATCAGAAATGCTTGATGAATCTCCTGTGTCCGGGCGAACAGATGCCGCCCCCCAAAAAGCATCCCAGGATTGAGACCAGTTAGATCCTGTTCATGGCATACTGGAGCATGTATACGATTAGTTCGATATTGGGCTGGCGAGAGCAGTATGCCCCTTTAGTATGTGAGGGTGACACCTCACAGAAATGGCTGGTGAGCTAAAGCTGCAATCGCCTCCGTCTCGTAAAAACCCTGGCAGGTCTTCAAGTACGTTCAATACACGTCGCCATTTGGTTGGCCGCACAGGTCCAGTTGAGATTTGCTCCTGGTTTTGCGCTGTATTGGCTCTGAACACAATATCCCATAAGGACTTGTGTCAACCCTCGCGATGGCCTCCTCCTTTGAGAGAAGGGAACTTCGGGACACTTAAAGGCACTGTGCAACGTGTGGAGATAGCGGCTTGAAGCGGAGACCCAATTGATTGGAAATGAATAGAATAAACCAAACAAATGAACCCAACGTCGATGTTATGGAGGAAGAATGCAGCGCATTCAGGAAGAGCAGTAGAGTTGTGCGCTCCCCGCCACAAACTCCTCTGCAGGCAAATGCCGGCACCACGAGAACGGAGAAAGCCGCCGACGTGGCGCAGAAGGCTATACCTTGCCAAACGGAAACTCCCGGCAGCCGGGATGGTCGTCTTCAAACGCCGGCTGCTGCAAACAGCGACAAGCATGTCACCGCAAGCTTGGGAACCTGCGAAGGCAATAAGGGTGAGCAATTGGCCCAGATTCGGCTCGTCTTGAAGAAGATGCAGAGTGCTGTCTCCAAGTAGAAGAATGTGTGCATGGACATAAAAACGGGTATGGCCCAAATCGAGGAGAGCTTAAATATATTAAGCTACCTCCGAGAGTAGCGCCGGAAGGGGTCTACCTTTTCCGAGCTGCGGAAGGCTGGCCCTGGCTCGCAAAAGAGAGGTCGAACTCCATCCGACTCCTCTACAGGCGAGCCGGAAAAGAAAAGGAATACTAACTATAATAATAATAGTAGTAATAATATTATTATTAATATTGTTAATAATAATAATAATGGTAATAAAGATAATAATGCACAGAAAACCGTACCAGATAATCAATGGAAAACGGTTGGAAAAAGCAGAAAGCCAGGGCCAGCGCCAGGGCGAGGCGACCAGCCAAAAAAAAAGAAGAGGGTGTGAAAAAAGAAGAGCCTCGCCAAATTAATCATTAAGCCAGTTGAAGGCAATACCTATGCAGAGGTGGTGGGAACGATACGTGGTAAGCTCCAACCCGAGAAGACTGAGACCGTAATATGATCTGTTCGTAAAACCCGCGAAGTCAGCGTGCTTATCGAAATAGAGCGCTGTGGCGACCACCCAGAATTTAAGGAAAATGTGTGCACTGCCATTGGCCAGCTTGGAGACGCACGGATTCTCAATAGACGTTTACGTCTAGAAGTTCTGGGCATGGACTGCCTAACCACGGCCCCAGAAGTAGAGAACGCTATACGCGGGGAATTAGGAGACAAGATGAATGGCCAACTTCGCGTCTATCTCCTCGCTGTAAACTGGCGAGAACAGATAATGGCCGGGGTGGACATCGACGAACTGCCAGGCGGGACTCTTATTGAAAAGGTGAAGCTGCGAGTAGGTTGGATTATCTGCCGTGTCCGAGAGCGCGCGGATGTCCAAAGGCGTTTCCGCTGTCTGGGATATGGCCACAAAAAGGCGGCATGCAAAGGCCCAGACAGAAGCAGTTCATGCTGGAAATGTGGTCAGCAGGGCCACATAGCCTCTGCATGAAAAGAAAGCCCAAGCTGCTACCTGTGCTCGGCAGGAGATGGACAGAAAAATGCCAATCACCTGCCCGGGTCGGGAGCGCGCCAGGCCTTCAGGGATGCCCTTGCTGAGGCTAAGACAAAGCTTGGGAGAATATGATTAAATTTATACAAGGCAATCTGAACAGGAGTAGGGTAGCTGATGACCTGCCGGACCAATTGGTTCTTGAACAAAGAGCAGACGCTGTCATTATCAGTGAACCCTCTAGAACAAAGAAAACCTGGCATGTTGACCAATCAGGTTCGGCCGCGATATGCATTGCTAACCCCAACCATCGCGCAGAGAGCAGCGGGGTCAGACGCTGCTACGTCTGGGTGAAAATGGCGCAAATCACTCTGGTGAGCTACTACCTGTCTCCAAACGACACAGTCCTTGTCTTCAGGGAAAAGCTCGAAGACCTTGAAGACGAATTGCGCGATATAACCGGCCACATAATTGTTGCTGGAGATTTCAACGCAAGAGGCGTGGAATGGGGTATGCCCCAAACAAACACCAGGGGAAGACTGGTCCCTGAAATGGCAGCCCGCATTGGCCTAACCATCCTCAACACCGGAACGACCCCTACATATCGAAGACCAGGTTTTGGACACTCTATCCCTGACATAACCCTGGTCTCAGAAAGCCTTCTTCGAAGGGCTGACGGATGGAGAGTGATGGAAGACCTGAGTGGTAGCGACCACAACTACATCACCTTCCAAGTCACTGACAT
>NW_016157252.1:181866-194931 GCF_001687245.7 Rhagoletis zephyria
GACCCGAGGCGCTGACCAGAGCAGCAGCCTACAAAAGCTCTAAGAAAGCACTTGGCGCCGAGATACAGAAGAGTAAACGGAACTGGTGGAAAGCGCTATGCGACGAAGTGGATCGCGATACCTGGGGCCAGGGATACAAAGTGGTGTTGAAAAAGTTCCATACATCATCGCAAGCNGATGAAAAAGTTCCATACATCATCACAGGCGATGGATGAGGCCCGAGTTAAGAATATAGTGGATGCGCTATTTCCCACACACCCACTAAGAGCCGACACAGTGTTCGTCGAGGAGCAAGCCGAGGCACCACTGTTTTCGACAGACGAGCTGAAGCTAGTCCTGCGAAGCACCAAAGCCGGAAAGGCTCCAGGCCCAGATGGCATACCAGCGGAGGCAATCAGGTTAGCAGCGGAAACGAGCCCTGATCTTCTGCTTAACATGTACAACAGCTGCCTTAGGGCCCGGGTTTTCCCAAGCCAATGGAAGAAGGCGAGACTGGTGCTTATACCCAAGGGCAAAGGGGACCCAAACTCTCCTTCATCCTTCCGGCCACTCTGCATGCTAGACACAGCAGGCAAAATGATGGAGAGTCTGCTCAAAATACGCTTGACGTCAGCCATAGAAAGCGAGGGAGGCCTTTCACCCCGACAATATGGCTTCAGGAAGGGACAGTCAACTATAGGAGCAATTGTAGTAGTAGTCGAGGCGGTACATAAGGCCGAAGAAGCCTGCCACCAGGCGCGGCCAATAGTGGTGCTAGTCACACTGGACGTCAAGAACGCCTTCAACTCGGCGGAACGGTTATTCAAGGTTGAGGCCTTGGAACGGTCATTCAAGGTTCCAACATACTTGCTAGATATGATCCGGGACTACCTCAGAGACCGTTGGCTTTTGTACGACACAACACAAGGTCAGAGAAAGAGACGTATAACCGGCGGAGCGGCACAGGGGTCTGTACTTGGCCCGGACCTCTGGAACGCCACGTATGACAGTCTGTTGCGCACGGAAATGCCGGAGAGCGCCTTCCTTGTCGCCTTCGCGGACGACGTGGCCGCCGTCATACAAGCAAGAAATGTCCAGCTAGCACAGCTCAAGCTAAACCAGGTCACGCGCAACGTCAGTGGATGGATGAGCGATCACGGTCTGCAATTATCTACAGCCAAAACAGAGATCGTGCTCCTCACCAGGAAACGGAGCCTAACAATTATAAATATGATGGTCGGACCGCAACTCGTGACAACTTCTAGGTCTACAAAATAACTAGGGGTGAAGCTTGACAGCAAACTCACATTCTGGGAACACATCCATGGAGTATGTGAAAAAGCTGCGCAGAGTACGGTGGCTCTAAGCCGGCTGATGGCGAACGTGGGCGGCCCGAAGCCATGCCGAAGGAAGCTTCTGATGACAGCAGTCCAGTCGGTGCTCCTGTACGGGGCAGAAATATGGGCCGACGCATTGAAAGTCAAAAAATACCGGATTCAAATGTCTTCGGTCCAGCGCAGAGGGGCACTACGCATTGCTTCTGCATACCGTACAGTGTCCGCGGACGCCGTTCTAGTTATTTCTGGCGTCATGCCAATTGAGCTACTAGCTTTCGAACGAAAAGGAATATATATTATATATTAATAAATTAAATATTTATATGTATATATGTAATATATATAAAAGTTAATACCTCAATAAAAAATATATTAATATGTCGTTATCAGTATATTTAGTATTTATAGAAACAATATTTATTAAATATACATGCAGGTATGGCTACTAGTTATTAACTATACATAAAACTCTCTTCATTTCTATATATTTATTAATTTATAATATATTTATATATATAAATAAATATTTTATATAAGATATTTATATTTATATTTATATATAAATGAAAATAAATATTTATATGTATATATATATACATATAAATATATTGGTATTTATATATATATAAATATATATAGAAAATTTAAAAATAAATTTTATTATTTATATAAATAACAAAAAAATTCAATTAATATTAGTCTTTAAATTCAATAAAATTTAAAAAAAATTAATTTTATAAATTTAGGAAATTAAAATAAATATTTCTATAAATTAAAAAAATTAGTAGTTTAATTACTAATTAATTTTATTTAAATATAAATTAATTTTTATATAGTATTGCTAAAGTTTTATTATTTAAATAATAAAATACTTTAAATTATAATTTGTTATCAATTATTTATTAATAAATATAAATGATAAAATTTTTTTTTTTTAAAAAGATAATTTCCCATTTTATTTTTATTAGTATAGATAAATATGATAGGTGGTCTGTTTATTTGTAGGGAGGAATTACTAACTGATTTTATTTAAATATAAATTAATTTTTATACAGTATTACTAAAGTTTTATTATTTAAATAATAAAATATTTTAAATTATTATCTATTAAGAATTATTTATTAATAAATGTAAATGATGAAATAAATTTTTTTTTAGAAGATAATTTCTCATTTTATTTAGTATAAATAAATTGTAGCAAAGACCTTTCTTTAATTGAAACGTACGATTTATAAAGCTTTACATCATCTGCATACATTGAAGTTTTGGAAAATTGTATATCTGTAGAAATAAAGTTCATAAAAAGCAAGAACAGAACCGGGCCTAGGTGGATACCTTGAGGGACTCGTGAAGTAACATCAATGACGTCAGAGATAGTATTAAAGTATTAAACATTACCCTTTGTGGTATGAAGAAATCCAACGTAGAAAATTAGGTGGAAGACCAAGAAGATCAAGTTTGTAGATGAGCAACGAGTAGCTCGTTATTTTCTAAATTTACCTTAAAATGGTTCCAGGGATACGACGCGTGAACGTGTAACCTTCTTGGAGGTGCCATGGCGGGTTCTAATATTTCCAACTCAAATTTAGTAACCTGGCCTTGATAAAATACCACTTCTCATTACTGTAGCAAATGCCTCAAGAGGTAGGTATGCATCATGAGAGCTTAAGTACCCTGCAAACCAAAGTTCCCGAAATCTTAAGGAAATCGTTAGGAGTATCTGAGTTCTGTAACGATTTTTTTACGAATTTTCAAAGAAAATTATTTGAAGGGGTTGACACGAACTCGTAAAGAAATTTCTGTACGAAAAATAAAGAAAATTCTGGAAAAATTCTGAAAGATATTCTTCACATAGCAGCATTATTTTCGTTGCTTCACAGATTTTCTTCCGAAATTTCGTAAAAGAATGGAAGTGTGCGTAAACTTATTTCATTTTAGAAAAATCGGCAAAAAATCGAATTAAATCTTAACGAATTCTTTAAAATTTCTTTACAATGCAGAATACTTTGAAAAAATTTTTTGCAGGGATTATAACGCCGAACGCGGCTCTCCCTTTTCCATTAAGTGAAATTTTTTCTGTCAGTACGGCACTTATAAAATAAATCACCATAACAAATTTAAAATATTTCCAGAGATTTTCTATCCTTCCAGAGATATGTTTTAAGAAATTTTTAGTATGCATGGGAGGCGACATGCAATTGATACATTTTGTATACGCAACTCCATACCAAGTTCCAGTATTCTTCCACAAACACTTCCAGGGTTATGTGGCAAGAAAATGTCAATTTGTACAGGAAGTGCCACGCGCCTTTTTCTTATAACCCTAATCTTCTTCCATGAATTTAGAATTGATTTTACATACCCCAGTACCAAGCCCCAGTACTCTACCATGAACACCTCTAGAGATATGCAGTATAAAAAGTAAATTTGTACGGGAGGTACTATGCCCCCTTTTCGAATAACGCAAATTTTTCTCCTTGAGTATGGCATTAATTTTGTATAAACATCTCGGTGCCAAGTTCCAGTCCTCTGCAATAAACACCTCCAGAGATATGCAGCATAGAAAAATCAATTTGCATGGAAATTGCCACATCACCTTTTCCAATAACTCTAATTTTTCTCCATGAGTATGGTATTAGTTTCATATACATACATACATATCTATTTTCATAGCAGGCTTGAGTACTTTACCCCAAACATTAGAAGAGATATGCAATATGCAACTTTCAGTCAGTATGGGAGGAGCTACGCTTTTTTCCAAAAACGTCCATTTTTCTTGTCACATTACCTAAGATAAATGAACATAAATTAAGGACAAAAACTCGAACCAGACAGAACGAAAAATGACACTGAAGATGGCACAATGCCGAAACCGGTTTGTCTGCAAACCAAACTTGACAAGGGATGACGGAAATTCGTTCCAAAATAAATCATCTTACCACCCTGTCGGAAAAATCAACCAACACCAACACACAAAATTTTATTTATTGAACCTTGCGTATCAGGGTTTATCAAAGAATTAATAATTATTTTATTAATCTCGATTTTATAAGAGTTAATTATTTATTAAAGTTAATGTATCAAATTTATTTTAAATAAATAATTAGAAATGAAATGTTATTCGTTTATAAAGGTACCTAGTTTTTTTAGAAATAAATTTAATTTACAAGTTTTTAATTTTTTGTTTATTTATTAAATTAAAAAAAATTATTAATTTGAATATTTTAAGGGATAAGCTTTAAATAAATTATTAAAATTTTTTTATTTCAATATAAAATATATGAATAGAATTTTCAATCATGTATAAATTTGTTATAAATTATTTTATAATTTATATTTTTACTATTATTTTAAGTTTTTATAAAAATTTTTTCATGCATTTTTTATGAAAATTAATAATGATAACATTAGTATATTTTTATACTGTATATATAATTTTATTTGACAAGTTTATATAAAGAATTCGGCAAATTTATATACTCGCCTGTTTAACAGAAACATGTCTTTTTAAGTTATTTTTAAAGTCTGACCTGCCCACTGAATAATTTTTGAATGGCCGCAGTATTTTAACTGTGCAAAGGTAGCATAATAATTAGTCTTTTAATTGGATGCTGGTATGAATGGTTGGACGAAGTATAAGCTGTTTCATGTAAATTTATTATTATTTAATTTTATATTTTAGTTAAAAAGCTAAAATTTAATTAAAAGACGAGAAGACCTTATAAATCTTCATATTTAATATTATTTTAATTTTTTGGATATATTTTATTTTAATATTATTATTAATTGTGCGTGCAGGTCGGCAAAAATCCTCCGGCTGAACCCTCCACGAGGGTGCCGACTGAAAATGGGCACTATAGAGGATTCTGTGCGATGTCAGAATGGTGCTCAGCTAAGATCAGGAATCAGTGCTATGTGCTTAGCTTAGTCATATGGAAATGGTTTTTGATCGTGGTTTGGAGGTCTGAAGGGGCTGGATCAAGGCGTCACTCGCACCTTACCGAGGATCGGCCACGCTGGGGGCCCCTAAATAGCCCAGTCGCGAACGGAGCCCTCTGGGANGAAGGGGCTGGATCAAGGCGTCACGCGCACCGTACCGAGGATCGGCCAGGCTGGGGGCCCCTAAATAGCCCAGTCGCGAACGGAGCCCTCTGGGAGGCGGCCACACCCAGGATGTAAGTAGGCCTTACCTGGGCATCGCGGATTTCTGCCCGGGTGGACGACACTTTTTCTCCGCAGCCCGTGGGAACAAAAATAAAAAAACAACAGCAACAAAAACAGCAACAAAAACAACAAAAACAAACTATAACGGGCCGTCCCCCTTAAGGCATCGGAAGGGTCTCGGCCCACTAAAGAAGGGGCTCAAGCGATGCAGAGTACCTCCACCAGCCGTAGTGCGGTGACAAACAGCGGGAAACCAAGGCCAATGGTGAAACCGGGCCAAGCTCCTGCAAAAAAGAAGGAAAGCGGCGGTGGGGATGCTCAAAGGAGTCCACCCCGGGAAACTCCTGGCACCAGAGGATGCCAACCTGGCATGCTGATTGCAGCCTGGGATAAGACTAAATCTGGGGCGCAGGCCCCGGGCGGTCCTCCCGCGACACCCACGGCCTTCACGAGGCCAGAACCAGCTACAGCGGGCTATCGACAGAAGAAGATGGCTGCATGAATTCTGCAAAGGTTTACCACTACGCCTGACCTGTGTAGCAAGGCGAAGGCAGAGCATGTGAAGGAGATCCTCACAGAAATCGACTGGGCGAAGGCAGTCCTGCCCGATTACCGCAAGCCGGAGGAGAGACAGCCGCAGGCGCCCTCCAGTAAGCGCAATAGATCGGGGTGAAATACGCCCAACAATGCAAAAAGGGTCAGAACGCAGGGGCCTCCTTTTGCTGAAGTAGCCAAGGAGCAGATCCTGCTTGGCGTCATTGATGAGAGCGATGAAGATAGCCTAGCCCTGAGGCAGCAATGGAAGTGGGTTAAGGCCGCGATGGCCGACATTGCTATCACCATCATGTTGTCATGTTGGCGGGGTGGTTCCAAAATAACATCCGGGTTATAGCATACGAGGATGCTAGATCGGCGGATATTTATAAGAAGACAGTCGCAGGCATTGGAGAAGTCTACCCTGGTGCGAAGCTCAGGGGGTCGACTTCAAGGACTACCGGTGCGACCGAGAGCGGGAGCATGGTTGCCTTGCAAGCCAGCGGAACCCGAAAGGATCCTGCATACCATAAGGCTCTACAACACGGAGCTACCTACCGAAAATTGGAAGGTGGTGAAAATAAATGAAAGCGGTAAAGCAACGATGCAGGTTGTCCTGCTTCTTAATAAGGACTCCATAGAGTGCTGTAGCAAAAGAGCGGGGTGATACGGTACGGCTGTGACATGGCCAAAATTAAGGTCTACAGAAACGATGTAAAGGCAGCGAAGATCCTGATCGCGGTGGTAGAGCCGGAGGAGGCAACAGCGACGTGGAGATGGAGGAGGAATCCGAGCAGGTTGATCCGATGGACGACCTGGCCGTGGGTTATGTCTCCTCGCTGGAGGTCGAACGCATGCTTCGGCTTTATATGGAGGAGGAGTTGATCGAAATGTCGGAAGACGCGGTCAACTCCACCCTAATAGGCGACGTGGGCGTTAACGGCCAAAATGGTGAAGGTATTGCAGATTAACCTTCACCACTGTAAAGCAGCTTCAGCTGCACTGCTGCTCCATCTAACAGCTAAAGGGGCAGCCGACATCGTCCTAATCCAAGAACCTTGGGTGGTGGGACAAAACATTTGCGGGCTGAAAGCGCCGGGCTACAGACTGGTAAGTGGAGCCTCAACGGGGAAACCAAGGACGTGCATATTGATAAGTATCACACTAAAGTGTCTCTTTCTAACACAATTTAGCGACGAGGACACAACAGCGGTCAGTCTACGTGTAAACGGACGACCAATTAAGATGGCATCCATGTACCAAGCGCACGACAAGGAGGTGCCAACCACCTGCATAAAGGACCTAGTGGCCAGCACGAGGGAGGCGCTAATTTTGGGAGGTGATGCAAATGCTCACCATTATACGAACGGGGTGAGTCACTTTTTAATTTCATACTTAGCTCTAAGCTTGTTATTGCAAATAGGGGGAACGATCCAACTTTTATTACAAAATCCCGAAGGGAAGTGCTGGACGTTACCCTTATCTCTGAGAATGCGGAATGTCTGGTCGGGAAGTGGAAGGTGCTCGAGGAGCACTCCTTTGCCGACCACCGATATATCCAATTCGAGGTAGTAGAATGCCCAAGGCTCCTGTAACTAGAAACTTGCGTAATACCAACTGGCATAGGTATCGGGAAGAGCTGGATAGGCTTTTACCAGAAGATAGAGAGCCGACTACTCCAGCAAACCTAGAGGAGTTGGAATAATATTGTCGACCATTTTACGGGGGCCTGCAGTAAGGCAATTGACATTGAATGCCCCAAAAAGCAGCCCCGGGGTAGGAAAAAGCCACCCTGGTGGGCTGAAGAAATCAGGATTTCACGCAAGAACTGCAGGAAAACCTTCAACCAGGCCACTGCGTCTGGTAGTGAGGGACATTGGGAGACCTACAAGAAAACGTTACGGGACTACAAGCAGTTCCTAAGAAGGTCGAAAAGAACCTCATGGAAAGACTTCTGCAACGGGGTGGAGTCTATCTCAGAGGCAGGCAGGCTCAGAAAGAAACTCTCAGATGCTGCCCGGAAAGCCCCAGGATGCTTGCAAAGACCGGACTGAGACCGAGGAGGAATCACTGGATTTGCTTCTTTACACACACTTCCCGGATGCCACGCACAGCATGCCGGTGCAGCCACATCTAACTGGAGATCCTTCGGTCACTGGAGACCTCCTCACTAGGGTCTATTGGGACTTTTAAGTTAAATAACACAAATAACGTTTGTTTGTGTCTACTCGGAGAAATTGGGAATAAAAAGATCATTCCGACTACCTGACCATTGCAGTGTCTTTCAAGCGGTTTGGCAGCCATACAAGAAGCCGTTGACAGCCTAAAACTAGCTGTTATCGCCACTACCGTGATATATATATACTCAGACAGTCAGGCGGCCCTTATGGCGCTTGACTCTGTCACTATAAATTCGAAAACAGTTGCCAACTGCCGCAAATCACTTAATGTGATGGCAGAGCAGTTCGCTTCGCACCTGGTATGGGTACCGGGGCACAGTGACATACATACCAGGAAATGAGAAGGCAGACGAGCTTTCATGGGCGGGTACTTCCTCTCCACTTTCACCAGCCTGGAAGAGGATGGGTATGCCACTCGCTTCGTGCAAGCTCTTACTAAGGGAAAACTTCCTTGAAGAGGCGGCCTCCAGATGGGATCACACTGAAAACTGTAATACAACGAACTTACATGGCCAAAATGGGATGTACGGAGATCGAGAGAAATTCTTACTCTCAATAAAGGCGATATGTCACTGGCCATTGGTCTACTCACTGAACATATCCTGATAGGAAGGCANTGTCTTTTTGAGTTATTTTTAAAGTCTGACCTGCCCACTGAATAATTTTGAATGGCCGCAGTATTTTAACTGTGCAAAGGTAGCATAATCATTAGTCTTTTAATTGAAGGCTGGTATGAATGGTTGGACGAAGTATAATCTGTTTCATAAAAATTTATTGTAGAATTTTATATTTTAGTCAAAAAGCTAAAATTTAATTAAAAGACGAGAAGACCCTATAAATCTTTATATTTAATATAATTTTAATTTTTTTGATGTATTTTATTTTAATTTTATTAATTATTTTGTTGGGGTGATGTTAAAATTTAATGAACTTTTAATTATTAAAAATCATTAATTTATGATTTATGATCAATAACGATTATAAGATTAAGTTACTTTAGGGATAACAGCGTAATTTTTTTGGAGAGTTC
Source organism: Rhagoletis zephyria (assembly GCF_001687245.7). Classification (NCBI taxonomy): domain Eukaryota; kingdom Metazoa; phylum Arthropoda; class Insecta; order Diptera; family Tephritidae; genus Rhagoletis; species Rhagoletis zephyria. The sequence continues at coordinate 191,091 of NW_016157252.1, forward strand.
TTATCGATAAAAAAGTTTGCGACCTCGAGGTTGGATTAAGATATATTTTTAGGTGTAGTCGCTTAAATGTTAAGTCTGTTTGACTTTTAGATTCTTACATGATATGCGTTCAGACCGGCGTAAGCCAGGTTAGTTTCTATCTTTAATTTATTATAATATCTTAGTACGAAAGGACCAGATATTAGAATAATTATATTTTAATTAAAGAATATCATTAATTGTACTANACTGTTTTGGCAGATTAGTGCAATAAATTTAGAATTTATTTATGTAATTTTTATTACAAATAGTACTTGTTTTTTTTTGAATTTATTTTATCTTTAATTGGTAGATTAATTTTGGTAATTTGTGTTTTAGTAAGAGTTGCTTTTTTAACTCTTTTAGAACGTAAAGTGTTGGGTTATATTCAAATTCGAAAAGGGCCTAATAAAGTTGGGCTTATAGGAATTCCTCAACCTATATGTGATGCAATTAAGTTATTTACTAAAGAACAAACTTATCCTCTTTTATCAAATTATTTATTTTATTATTTTCTCCTATTTTTTCTTTATTCATTTCNTGGGCTTATAGGAATTCCTCAACCTATATGTGATGCAATTAAGTTATTTACTAAAGAACAAACTTATCCTCTTTTATCAAATTATTTATCTTACTATTTTTCTCCTATTTTTTCTTTATTTATTTCTTTAGTTGTTTGAGTTTGTATCCCCTTTATTTGTTAAATTATTTTCTTTTAATTTAGGATTATTATTTTTTTGTGTTGTACTAGTTTAGGTGTTTATACAGTTACAATTGCTGGTTGGTCTTATAATTCTAATTATGTTTTATTAGAGGGATTACGTGCCGTTGCTCAAACTATTTCTTATGAAGTTAGAATAGCTTTAATTTTATTATCTTTTGTTTTTTTTAATTGGAAGTTATAATATATTAGATTTTTATTATATTCAACATAATATTTGATTTGTTGTTGTTTTATTTCCTATTAGTTTGGCTTGATTTTGTATTTGTTTAGCTGAAACTAATCGTACTCCTTTTGATTTTGCTGAAGGTGAATCTGAATTAGTTTCTGGGTTTAATGTTGAATGTAGAAGTGGTGGATTTGCTTTAATTTTTATAGCTGAGTATGCTAGAACTTTATTTATGAGAATGTTATTTTGTGTTATTTTTTTGGCTGTGATTTATTTAATTTTTTATTTTATATTAAGTTGACTTTTATTTCATTTGTATTTATTTGAGCTCGTGGAACTTTAACTCGATTTAGTTATGATAAATTAATATATTTAGCTTGAAAATGTTTTTTACCTTTTTCATTAAATTATTTATTATTCTTTATTGGTTTTAAATTACTATTAATTTATTTAATGTGGTTAATTTAATTTAGTAAAGTTAATAGAAAATTAAATGTCTATCTTATGTTTTCAAAACATATGCTTATTATCAAGCTCATTAACTTATTAGATTTAATATATTAAATTATCTCATCATTTATTTATTAGTGGATTAATAATATAATATAAAAAATAAATTACTGTTAAAATTTGTCCATTAATACATATGGATACATAATACAGGTCGTGCTCCAATTCAAGTTAATAGAATAACTGTTACCACTATAGTTCAAAATAAAATTTTGTTAATAGGATAAAATTGAATACCTCGAAATTTACTTAAATGATAAAATGGAAGAATTGCTAAAATTGCAATTGATAAAACTAGTGCAATTACTCCTCCTAATTTATTAGGAATTGAACGAAGAATTGCATAAGCAAATAAGAAATATCATTCGGGTTGGATATGAACTGGGGTAACTAATGGATTAGCTGGAATGAAATTATCTGGATCCCTTAATAAATATGGATTGGTTATTGTTAAAATAATTAGACTTATAATTATTACAATAAATCCTGCAATATCCTTGTAAGAAACATAAGGATGAAATGGAATATTGTCAATATTAGAATTTAGTCCAACTGGATTATTTGAACCTGTTGGATGAAGGAATAATAAATGAATTAAAGTTATAGCTAATACAATAAAAGGTAAAATAAAATGAAATGTAAAAAATCGTGTTAATGTTGCATTATCAACTGCAAATCCTCCTCAAATTCATTGAACTAAATCAGTTCCTAAATAAGGAATTGCTGATAACAAATTTGTAATAACTGTTGCTCCTCAAAAATATATTTGTCCTCATGGTAATAAATATCCTATGAAAGCTGTTACTATAACTAAAAATAAAATTAGTACTCCTACTAATCATGTTGGAGTAAATAGATACGATCCATAGTAAATATCTCGTCCTACATATAAATAAATACAAATAAAGAAAAAGGATGCATAATAATCAACCGTAATTTACATCTCGACAGATATGATTAACACTAATAAATGCTAAATTAATATCTGCTATATAATGTATAGCTAAAAATAATCCTGTTAAAACTTGAATTATTAAACATAATCCAAGAAGTGAACCAAAATTTCATCAAGCTGGAATATTAATAGGAGCAGGTAAATCTACTAATGCATTATTAGCAATTTTAAATAAAGGGTATTGCGTTCGTAAAGGTTTATTCATTAGTTTATTAATTGTAAAGGTCCATAGAATAATTTTGTAATTTTTACTACTGCAATTAATGTAATTAATAAATAATGTTTTAATAAAATTGTAATTAAATTTGTTGGATAATTATATAATTTATTAAAATTTAATGAATTTTCTTCTATAAATAAATTAATCTTATTTATAAATGTTATTTCATTATTTTCTAGAAAGGTTGAAAGTAAGAATTTATCTAATATTAATCTTCAAATTATAAATAAAATAAAAATTGTTATACAAATAGTTGTTAATTTTATTGAAAATGAAAATATTTCATTTGAAGCTAGGGATGTATCATAAATAAATAAAATCCTCCAAGAAAAATTAAAAATAAAATATAAGAAAATCAAAATCTTTTAGCTATTAATCCTGTTATTAAACAAATTTGTAAGGTTTGAATTAATAGTATTAGTCCTATAGCTAAAGGATGATTTATTTGTATAAAAATAAATCTTGAAATTAAAGTTGATCTATATAAAATTAATTGTATAATATCAGGAGGTAGTTTATATAAAATATTAATTTTGGGGATTAATGAAAAAATAATTACTTTTCCCTTGAAGTTTTAAAAGATTAAATCTTATTTTTGATTTACAAGACCAATGTTTTTATTAAACTATTAAAACTAATGTTAATAATATTTTATTGAGGATTGCCTTGTTTTTTAGTTTTAATTGGAATTTTTATATTTGTTTCTAATCGAAAGGATTTATTATCAATACTTTTAAGGCTAGAATATATTGTATTAAATTTATTTTTTTTATTATTTATTTATTTAAATTTAATAAATTTTAGAAGATTTTTTAGTATAATATTTTTAACTTTTAGAGTTTCTGAGGGTGCATTAGGTCTTTCAATTCTTGTTTCAATAATTCGTACTCATGGAAATGATTATTTTCAATTATTTAGTATTTTACAATGTTAAAATTAATTTTTATACTCATTTTTATTAGTCCAATTTGTTTTATTAATAGTCCATTTTGAATGGTTCAAAATTTAATGTTTTTGGTTACATTTTTATTTATTATAATAAATTACTAATTATTTTGTGAATATTTCTTATTTTTTAGGATTTGACACAATTTCTTACGGATTAATATTATTAAGATTTTGAATTTGTACCCTTATAATTACTGCTAGTGAATCTGTTAATAAATTTGATAATTATAGGAATTTAATTTTTATTTAATATTTTAATTTTATTATTATTTTTAATTTTAAGATTTGCTAGTATAAATT
>NW_016157252.1:194982-195193 GCF_001687245.7 Rhagoletis zephyria
AAATTTATTTTTATTTAATATTTTAATTTTATTATTATTTTTAATTTTAAGATTTGCTAGTATAAATTTATTTTTATTTTATATATTTTTTGAAAGAAGATTAATTCCTACTTAATTTATAATTTTAGGATGACAATATCAACCTGAACGTTTACAAGCTGGTGCACGGTGGACCTGAACCAACTTTAAATCGAAGGTCATAGCACATCAT
>NW_016157252.1:195293-215748 GCF_001687245.7 Rhagoletis zephyria
TTTTCAATACCATCCGTCCTATGCCCAAAAGAAGTCCACGTACCAAGTTTCGTTAAGATATCTCAATTTTTACTCGAGTTATCGTGTGCACAGACGGACGGACGGACGGACGGACGGACAGACAGTCACCGCTTAATCGATTTCTCTTTTCATTCTGATCATTTATGTATACATTTGTCTATATCTATCTCGATTCGTTTTGCCTGTTACAAACAACCGTTATGTGAACAAAGTTATAATACCCTTGTGCACAAGTGCGCTCGGGTATAAAAAGAACGGATACAGGAAGGGCCTAGTAAACAACATAAGAAGAGAAACGAAAACGAAGAAATCAAATAAGAAGGAAAATAATGAAAACGCTTGGGTAGTCTTAACTTATACGGGTAAAACATCATATAAATTGGCTAAAGTATGACATTATTACAGCATTTAGAACGAAGGATACTACAGAATAGCACAAATGAGGAAGACCACTAGACAAGCAAGGTGTATATAAGCTGACTTGCGAACGTCAACACAGTTAAATTGGACAAACAGGGCGCAAGAAAAAAACAAGATATCGTAAACATATAAGGGACTACAACAAAAAATGCTTAAACCATCTACCACAACGGAATTGAACTTCGCTAACCATATGACAAAAAATCATTGTACGCCAATGAAAATAGGAAAGACAGCCAAAGTTCTCCATGTACATACAGCACAAAGGACAACGCCTCAACGTATTAGAGAATATGGAGATATAAAAATAAGGTGTTCGATGGAAAAATAATAAATGAGCACATAAACGCCGCGCCTGATATATTATTCCAACCACTCAGGCTACTATACGCACTGGTTGAACGAAAGAATATAATCCGCTGAGACGTACCTAACTAAGAACCAACGACGATTTAGCACAGCTATAAAGTGACGAACAAACAGAAACTATTCAAAACGAAAATTAACACTGAAGATGGCACAACGCCGAAACCGGTTAGTCTACAAACCAAATTTGACAAGGGATGACGGAAAATCATTCCACATTACATCACACTCCTACCCTGTCGGAAACACCAACAACAAAAATGAGAATAACCAAAGATCACACATCGAATTTGACAAGGAATGACGGAAAATCGTTCCACATTATATCACACTCCTACCCTGTCGGAAACAACAAAAATGAGAATAACCAAAGATCACACATCGAATTTGACAAGGAATGACGGAAAATCGTTCCACATTATATCACACTCCTACCCTGTCGGAAACAACAAAAATGAGAATAACCAAAGATCACACATCGAATTTGACAAGGAATGACGGAAAATCGTTCCACATTATATCACACTCCTACCCTGTCGGAAACAACAAAAATGAGAATAACCAAAGATCACACATCGAATTTGACAAGGAATGACGGAAAATCGTTCCACATTATATCACACTCCTACCCTGTCGGAAACAACAAAAATGAGAATAACCAAAGATCATAGATAATAAGGATGCTGGCTATATTTTTGGCTGGGGTCAAGGCTCTTGGTATTGCTACATACGTGGTGTAATGCTCTAAGTCAGGAACAGATGGTTCAAGACCGACCATGCGTGGCGACGAGTCAGACCCTGCGAGAGGTGCCCCTGCTTTTACTGAGTATGGCGGATCTAGAGAGGACAACTCGATAAAACCCGTATTTCCGTGTGTTATCGGTACCGTGCTTATGGGATGAATGGCACTACGTTATTGTGTCTTATAACGGTGGTCTCCAGATACCTGGCGACCTCTGGTTGTAAGCAGTCCGGCTCGGGATAATAGGGGCTATGTCCCAGCTGACATACTTTCCCCCATACTCGTGGGACCTACTATGAATATAAATAAAAATACTTTTTTGCAAAAGCCAGACGGAGCTGAAGAAGCTCCAAAACTAAAACCAGGCCAATCTTGGCTTTCCGGCTGTAGCCGAAACTAACTCTGCAACAATGGCAAGTGTTCCTCTGCATGATGTAGAAATGGTGGATGCACTGTCCTGAATGCAAGTCCCGGGAAGTGGCCTCTCCGACCAACAACGCCATGCCCGGGCAGGCTCGAGAGCGTGAGCGGCTGTGTGGAGCCGCCAGGAGACGCCTCAAGCACTATATTGATAAGGGCATGGGCAAGAAAGCATCGCCCAATAGGAGGGCCAAATCCAACAGCTCCACTTCGAAAGAGTGCGCCGCGAAAACATCATACATACATACATACATCATATAAGGCAATAGATGGTGCCTTGATGAGCCAGGGTATAAGCCGAATAATAAATAAATGGGTTCTATCAATGCTAAGAACACGTAAAATCAGTATGGAATTAGGAGGCCCGACAGAATCGATAACAGCCACAAGGGATTACCTCAAGGGGGTGTACTCTCTCCCCTTTTGTGGATTATGGTTATAGACGAACCCCTTTTCAAAATAAACTGCCAAGGCTTTGATACTCAGGGTTACGCGGATGGAACCATCACCAACCGCATGCAACAAGCCACACAAAAATGGTGTCAGGATAAAGGACTAACTATTAATCTTACGAAAACTATTATTGTACCTTTTACTCGAAGGAGAAAGTTAACTATGATTAAGCTCTCTTGGGCGGGATACAAATAGAATTTTCCAGTGAAGCAAAATATGTGGGGGTAACTCTTGATAAAACACTCAACTGGAATGCATATTTGGATGCGGTTATCAACAAGGCGACAAAGGCTTTCTTTGCCTGTTCGTGACTTCTTGGTAAAACATGGGGCCTTACCCCCAAAATGACCTATTGGTCATTTAATACTGTAGTAAAACCGGTAGTTAACTATGCATCCTTGGCATGGTGGACCAAGCCTACACAAAGGACTGCAAGTACAAAACTAAGTAAATTACACCAAATGATTTGCATTGGCATAACAGGGGCGATGAAGACCTGCCCTGCTGATGCACTCAGCGCCTTGGTTGGAATAACTCACTTTCCTATTTTAATAGAAAAAGAGGCGACCACCGCGGCACTAAAAATCCTAAACACTTCTTATCTGAAGAGCGGAAATATGACGGGTCACATGAGGGTCCTAATGAAATTCGCCAAAGACCCCATATTGCAAATGCGTGAAGCAATACTTCTAAAACTAGAAATCTCTAGAAAATATTAGGTACACATTGCAGATCGAGCTATCTGGAATACAGGGAACCCATACACCAAACTAAATGGAGAGGTTTGGTACGTATATGGCTCTAAACATGATGATGGTAAAACTGGGGCTGGCAAATTTGGGCCGAACTTCAAAAAATCGATACCAATCTTCAAGCGGAGATTCATGCAATAGAAATTTGTGGCAGAGAATGCCTTAGAAGAGGCACATCCTCGAAATATATCTACATTTTGTCGGCAGCCCTACTGACACTGAAGTCTCACAAAATAAATTCTCAGCTAGTATATGGTTGCTTTAATGTTCTAAACGCTCTTGGTGCAAAAAATACCGTTCTATTGGGATGGGTACCGGGACATGAAGGACATGATGGCAACGATGAGACTGACTGCCTAGCGAAGCTAGGAGCTACCGCAGTATTTAATGGTCCAGAACTAACGGGTGATTTTTTTGAGGTTAGGATTTTCATGCATTAGTATTTGACAGATCACGTGGGATTTCAGACATGGTGTCAAAGAGAAAGATGCTCAGTATGCTTTGACATTTCATCATGAATAGACTTACTAACGAGCAACGCTTGCAAATCATTGAATTTTATTACCAAAATCAGTGTTCGGTTCGCTTTACGTCCGATTTATGGTCTACATAATCGACCAAGTGAGCAAACAATTAATGCGATTGTGACCAAGTTTCGCACTCAGTTTACTTTATTGGACATTAAACCAACCACACGAATGCGTACAGTGCGTACAGAAGAGAATATTGCGTCTGTTTCTGAGAGTGTTGCTGAAGACCGTGAAATGTCGATTCGTCGCCGTTCGCAGCAATTGGGTTTGCGAAACACATTTCGAACCGAACACTGATTTTGGTAATAAAATTCAATGATTTGCAAGCGTTGCTCGTTAGTAAGTCTATTCATGATGAAATGTCAAAGCATACTGAGCATCTTTCTCTTTGACACCATGTCTGAAATCCCACGTGATCTGTCAAATACTAATGCATGAAAATCCTAACCTCAAAAAAATCACCCGTTATTTTGTGGGCTCACCAAAGCACACATAAATAAGGTCATAAATAACAGGGTAGACAAAATGTTCAACAGGTACCGGATGGAATGTCCAGGGCAGAGACAAGCCAAACGATTTATCTGCACAAAAAAACTACTCAACTTAGGCAGAGATAATAATAATATATTTTTGGCTCCCCTATATTCCATGTTCTGAAGGACTCTTGTTAGTTAATAAAAAAACACTGAAAATCAGGACTTAATCTACACAAATATGAAAAAATCGGAGCACTTATACGCCCTGACTTTAAAAAATATTCAGCGGGGGAAATATCTTAAATTCGGTACTGTCCTGCCAGAATCGGTACGAGTGATAACCATAAGTATATTCACTTATGTTCCTTAAGTTTTTTCGCTCACGCTTTTAATAAGTGAGTAACTAAAATCACAGGCTTAATGCGGTAGGAATTGTAAGACTGACCCTGAAATAAAAGCATTTGTTCTATAACAGTAAATAACATTGTATTTCTTTTAATCAAATTTAAGAAATTTTATCGTGCATATTTTTTATTGAGCATACTTCGTTGATTTTAGTGCTTATTTTAATAAATGTTTTATCTTCTCTGTATAATTATGTATGTGTGCAAAGTATGAGCAAATTAAGAGTACTTACATTCATTAACAAACCAAAGTGTGTGGAGCCCGTTCCAAAATCCATAGAAACTATTCGATCACGATATCCCCATAAAAAATCATGTGCGGTAAGTGGCTTGAAGGCGTTTTCATTAAGTCCATTAATTAATTTTACTGCAAAAATTTTCTTAAACATATTCATGTTTTCCAATTTGGTAGACGCGCTTATGAGGGGCACATTTGGAAGAACAAATATGTCGAATTCTCCGCAACTAGATTTCTCAGGCAGAAACTCATACGACCTATGATCCTTCAAATAGAAAAAATACAAATGATATACATAATAAGCAAACAAATAAAAAATTTGGTTTGGAATAAATAATTATTAATACATATACATATATCTAACTACACATGGGCGTAGCCAAAACGAAATTTAGGGGGGGGGGGGGGGNAGGGGGGCGCTACGCAATTTTTTTGTTTTCAAAACCAATAATTATTACTAAAAAATTGTTATTACAGCTTAAAATTATTGTAACCAATAGAGGTATGTTGTACACAAACACATAAATAGAAGTGCACAAAAGTTGATATAAAACTATACGGCGATTTAAATAATTAACTTTTTACTGCACATGTTTTTTTTACGAGGAGGAAGCATCGAATGCCTAACTCCGTCGGTGTGAGACTTTAACCCAAACTAAACCTCCTACCGTCATGTACCGTTCCCCACCCGGTACCACCGTCACGGATTTCGTCAGGATAATAACACTGTGTGACCGATAAAGACAAAGATCTATTGATGCACAAAAAATATGAATACTTAGAATTTTAAATACCCCCTCACAATCTGGACTTAAGGTATAAAAACGCGTTTTTCGTAGTATTTCGTTGTTCGTAAATTAATTTCTGTTTATCCGATGAAAAATATATACCGTGCGTACACGACAACGCCAGCTACAACATCAGCAACAGCCACAACTGCAACTATCGCTACAACAGTAGCAACAGCGTCAACAGCACCTACTGCAGCAACTGCTGCGAAAACAGCAACAACAGCACAAAAAACAGCAACGGCCACGCACGGCAGTAACATGCTGGGCGGGGGTAAGGACACCAGGCGCAGGGGTAGCTTCCTTAAGAGCCTGACCGAGGAAGAGGCTGCCCTCTTCATTGAACACGACAGAGAAGAAGAGAAGCCAAGCACCAGCAGGGGCGGCGTGGATCAGGCGCAGCATCGTTCGGAAGGCCTCAAGAGAGCAAATGCATTATTCCCGAAGAACAGGCATCGCTCTGCAAGCAGGCGTCGGACTTTAGGTCGGCGTCGCTCCGGGAGTCGTGACCGCTCTGAGAGTCGATGCCGGTCCAGGGGCCGGCGTCGTTCGGAGAGCAGGCATCGCTCCAGAAGCAGGCACCGTTCCAGCAGTAGGCAGCGTAGGCCTTCCAGTCGGATCTCCTCAGCGTCGCATGAGTCAGGGTGGCAGTTACAGGAGAATAAGAAGCGTAGTCGCAGGTGCAGACCTCCTCCACTACCCCCTCCGGTCAACGGGGAGCCCTTGATGCCCACCATCGAGCTGGTCTTGGTGGGTCGGGAGTCAAGTGGTATCTTCGGTACCTTCAGCAGGGGAAATCTGCGAATGAAGCCCGCACTATGGCGGAAGTACGGCAAGAGGTGGAGCGTAAGGAACGTGAGCGCGAAGAGCGCAAGCGCAGAGGCAACAGAGCTGCAACCGTGCCTGGGAAGCGATGTTCCGTGCGTTCAGGCCATCCCCACCAGACTGGAAGCTGGCTAAAAGCCTTATAAACCGGCAAACAGTGCGGTGGTGTTTGGACTCCTTCGAACGGTACAAGGCCCCTGGGGTGGATGGTATATGTCCGGTGTTGCTGAAGCAGGGCGGGGAGCTCTTACTTCCACATCTTGTGGATATTATGAGGGACAGTCTAGCACTGGCCCACATTCCCAAAGTGTGGCAGAGGGCCAGGGTTATCTTTATCCCGAACGCAGGTAAGAGAGATTACTCTCTTGCCAAGTCATTCAGGCCGATAAGTCTCACATCCTTTATGTTAAAGGCAATGGAGAAAACTATTGACCATGAAATCAGGTTTAACACTCTAAAATGAACCCCTCTGCATTCCGACCAGCACGCGTACAGGGTGGGTAGATCCACGGACGCTGCGCTGTATGCCTTAACGGAGGAAATACAAGGGGCCTTTGAGTGTGATGAGGTGGGGCTCTGTGCCTTCCTCGATATCGAGGGGGCCTTTGATAATGCCTCTCATTTGGGAGTCGACAGAGCTCTTGAGAAACATAACGTTCAGCTAACCATCCGGCGATGGATAGCAAGGTTACTGCAGGCCAGGGTCGCCGAAACTGAAGTCGGTGACAGCGTCGTTCAAATACAAACGACAAAAGGGTGCCCGCAAGGGGGAGTACTATCTCCTCTACTGTGGAGCTTAGTTGTGGACGAACTCCTACAGATACTCACGAACGAGGGCGTCCATTGCCAAGGGTACGTGGACAACATAGTGATTATCGCTAGAGGGAAGTTCGCTAATACTCTCTGTGACATCGTCCAAAAAGGTCTTAATCTTGTAAAAAGGTGGTGCGCAGACGTAGGCTTAAATATAAACCCCTATAAAACAGCTATAGTCCCCTTTACCAAGAAACGAAATCTTCTGGGGATGAGGAACTTGACCTTGGATGGGGTCGTAATCAATGTCGCCACTGAGGTTAAGTATCTGGGGCTTACTCTGGACTCCAAGCTTCTGCGGAAGGCCCATGTTGATGCGGTCACCTCTAAGGCCACGGGAGCGATGATGGTGTGCAAACGTCTGCCGAGTAAATCCTGGGGGTGCACTCGGGGGATGATCAGATGGATGTACACCATGATAGTGAGGCTTATAGTGACTTATGGTGCGGTGGCTTGGTATTCCAGGACTACTATGGTAACGGTAGGTAATGCTGGAACTCGAACCACTGCAACTCTCAGTTGAACAGGTTGCAAAGCGAACCATCCTTAACTTTGCGAGGGAGGGATTCGGCAAAGGCAAGGTGCTATCATCTAGGAACAGGGACAAGCTAGGTCCCCAGCTCCCCCTGGTTTTGTTTCCCAGGGACGATATCAACAGATAGGTTGTCTTTAAAAGGAATTTCAGGACCTATACTTATAGCAAGGCGACCTGGTGTACCTCTATTATGGAAAGGCACATACAAGCGAGCACAATACAGTGGTACACTGACGGCTTCAAAACACCTGCGAGGATTGGAGCAGGCATGTACGGCCCCAGGCTGAAGCTTTCGGTGCCCCTGGGAAACTTCCCAAGCATCTTTCAAGTGTAGGTCTATGCCGTAAGTATGTGCGCAGAGATTAACATTAGCAGGAACTATAGGAATGAAAGGATACTTATACAAAGTGATAGTCAAGCGGCACTTATGGATCTCTCATCATTCGAGATGAAGTCCTCCTTTATTTTGGAGTGTGTCGAGAGGCTTAATTCTCTGGCGGAGGTTAATGATATCCAACTAATGTGGGTACCTGGGCACATGGGGGTTGCAGGAAATGAGGAGGCTGATCATCTGGCCAGATTAGCTGCTTCCTCGACCCCGATAGGACCTGAGCCCTTTCTGGCAGTGGGACCCAGTACCATAAAGGATATACTCAGAAGGGACAATTGCAAACTGAGGGAACTGCACTGGCGTGGCACTATGGGTCAGTGTCAGGCTAAAAGCATATTATTAGGTTACAATCTGATAAGATACAGGCTACTCATGAATCTTCCAAAGGATAAAATGAGAGTTATTATAGGATTTTTGACTGGCCACTGTAGGCTCAGAGGGCACTTGTACAAACTAGGTATCTAGTCCAGCGACCTGTGTCGCTTCTGCGATGCGGCCAGGGAAACTCCCCTACACCTTCTTATGGCGTGTGAGGCCGTTGCGCGTAGGAGGTATAGGAGCATAGCGCACGTCTGGCCAAGAGAGGAGCACATATACTCACTGTCCCCGGGGCCTATTATGAAGTCTATAGACACTCTGGGGCTGGTGTTGTGATGAGCTAGGGGCACAATATACCTAACGGTGGCAGTGCCTTACCCAACCAACTAACTAACTAATTAACCGCAACCCTCAATATGTGCAATTCCTCGATTAATGCAAGTCAAAACATTGTAACCTTTATAAGTGAAACTTCAGAACAATTTTACCTACAACTTTATTTGATAATGCACGCCACGCACAAAAAATTTGAATTTTTTGCATTTCTTTCATTTATGAGTATTCTGGAAAAACAACAAAATGGTGTTTCAGTTAAAGTGATGTGTGATGAGCAGGACCGAAGAAAATAAGCAAAAAAAAAATTTTAAGCGCTTAGATGAACATTAAAACATTAGTAAGTATGCTACCAAATATGCTCGAAAAACAATAAAAAGTCTAAGTACAGTTTAATGTTTTGTTTTTTATTAAGTTTATTTCAAACATTGGACGGAATTCGAAATTTTCATATTTCCAGTGGTGTAAATGCATCGATTTAGTTGTCACTTTTTTACTATTATTAAAAGAAATGCTGATTATATTACGCTAAGATATGAATCCTTAATTATTTTCAAGACTGAATTTAATTGGTTTCAAATATATGTTTTTCTCCATTTGAGTTAATTATTTTTACTCCCTTCAATAACACCGATGCCTTCCCGCAGAGACAAACCTTTGGTTTTAAATTTTTGTATCTAAGCAGAACTGGAATTGAAGTTACGAGTTAAAAAAAAAAAAACCAAATCGGTTTTTATGTTATTACTAGCAGACCTTGCGGACTTCGTCCCGCCCAAAATAAACTGTTTATTTAAACATTTCGTCCAACGTTTTTACCAATAATTCACGTTCACGTTTGGTTTTGTGGTCGTCAGAAGGCATATCTTCCATTGCCGTCTTAAATAACCTAATGAAAGCGTTGTGTCCGTGAAGAAGTTCTTGTGGTAACAATTATCTGGTCCGATGGTGAATCGTTCTTGAATCTGTATAGTACAGTTTTAGTACAGTTTGTGGCAATTTCAAAATGGAGGAGTATCATTAGGCCGCTATTATTAGTTACATTCGATCTTCGAATGTGGTCGAAAGTGCTGATCGAGCTAATTTTCATTTGCTATTATGGCGCTCATTCGATGAAGAATAGCGCTATTGTGAATTTCGGTTGTTTAGGTAGTTCAAAATAATTTATATTTCATCACTGGGAGGCTTTGTTTACAAATCGAGCAAACTAAAGTGTGCTTATACAAATGTATTTACATATGTAAATTTATGCAAATTAAATAAAAAACAAAGCAACGGAGTTCTGGTTCAACGATTCGTCAGAGGATGAGAGCTTAGAAAAATGGCCAGGAGCGGAAAACGTTTTAGAGAGGTTAAGTGTAGTCTTTCGATTGTATTTTGACATACAATATATTTAAGAAATTTTAACATCCAAATCTATTTAAAATATATTAAAACCATTGGGAGACAGTCTGCCGTTTGCCAGCAATAGAATTTTAAAATTCGAAACTCAAACTCACACACATATTCCCATTTTCAATCTCAAACAACAACAATTGTGAACAATTTCGTCTTCGTATTCTCAATTTTATATGATTTTAAAATGCTGGCAAACGCCAGAAAAAAATCATGGTCGACGAATTGAGATAATTTACCTTGTAATGTTTTTATCATGATTAAAATTATAAACAGCTCTATGATTTTGTTCTCAGAGACCGTGCCAATAGAGTATTGGGATTTTATTTCGTAAGTAAGGCTAACCTAATATTCGCGGCTTGCGTTTTGGTACGCATGCCGTCGAATTTGTTTTTTTGCGTCACCCGAAATTGACTTGCATGCGTTTGCATTTGATTTCATTGAGCGAAACGTCAAATCAAAATGTCACGCAGAACAAAAATTGGAAATTGAGTTAGCTTCATACGCACGCCGTTCAATTTCGGTTGATCTCATACAAGTTGCATGTGCATGAGAAATTTTTGACAATAAATTGGCGGCGTGCGTGAATATTAGGTTAGACTGTTAAGAGCTTGTGTTTGGTATTCACGAAGTTAGAACTGCATGAAATTAATAAAAATTGTTTATAATTAGTGTCTAGCCGCCAAAAAGTAAGAAAAAAATGCAAAATCATACATTTTCACAATTTTCTAACACTTCGCTACACCAACGAAAGCAAAAATCTGATTGACAGAAAATTCGATACTCAACGAAAATTTTGACACGCTTGCATAGCTCATAATACGAATTTTACTGGCTATCGAAGATCGAATGCAACTCATAATAAGGGCCATAGACTTATTTCAGACGAAATACCTTAGAAGTCTTACAATTGTATTTATAGGCATTTATAAAGAATTGTCTTTATTTTGCTTAGTCGCCGTAAAGCAAGGACCGCAATCGTTCTGGTGATTGATTTAACGGTGGTAATTTAACTTTGATCCTTGTTGTCTCCGATTGACTTCACTTGACGATTTTTACCAATAACTCGACTCCAGCGCCACATTGTACCTTTTTTTGTGCAATAGTAGATATTGCCCCTACCGTTACCAATATATTTATATACCGAATATGAGCCAAATCGGATACTGAGATAAATCGGCCACGAGACAATCGGACAAGGAGACAAATGGTTTTTATGAGCTTTGGAAATATATTAGAAATGAGCATTAGGGGGTCCACCGAAACGAGTAAAGTTTTGAGAGGGGTCTACGAGAAAAATAAGTTTGGTAACCTCTGGTATACTATGTAATATACCTCGGCAATTTTGTAAGTTAAACTAAAAATTTATACATCGTTTTAAGCTGTAATTACTTAAGAAGTAAACGTCTAGGCTGTTACCCAAACCACTCTATATTTTTATCAATAATCTCAGATTCGTTCTCTCATACAAACTTTCGATGTAAACTTAGACGACACAAACATAAAGACAAAGTAATAAAAAATTGAACTATAAATTTAATTATTCGTTTACCGTTCAATCTATGTTGGCTCATTGTCGACTACAGCCAGGTTTTTACTCTTCTTAAATGGAATTATTTTGTAGTTAGCGAGAATAACTTGAAATAGAACCGGCAAACCCACATATTCACATTTTTTATGCCATGTTTTTTTAAACTGGGAATTCCCAAGAAAGTGAAGTAACACTAATACTTTGGCGAATGGTTCCGTGCGCAAAAGTCCACGTAATTGGGGAAAGATTTTGACCGACAATCACCTGGGAGTGGCCGGAAGTGATTATTTGTTCCCTATGGCTCAATTCGCAGCTCACGATGTCCAGAACTTAATCTAGGTATCTTCTAGGCACCGAACACGAACCTCGCGTGCGCTGGGTTTGGGTCCCGCCACGTTAAAATCCCATCCAATGAAAACGAAAAACATGCCTCGGATGAGACCCCCTTCTTTTGATGACGAACACGGCAAACGTATTGAGGACTACGGTTTGACGGTATGCACCTGGAATATCCGGACCCTTAATGTGGAAGGTGCCCGCGCCCGGATGGTCGATGTTCTCAAGAAAACAAAGGCTGACATCACCGCCATCCAAGAAATGCGATGGACGGGGAAAGGCAAGGAAAGCGTGCAGCCTTGCGTCGTCTATTATAGCTTCCAGGAGCGCAAATTCGGTGTTGGATTTGTGGTGGGAGAGAGACTACGTCGGCGAGTATTGTCGTTCATCACAGTGGACGAACGTTTAGCCACAATCAGTATTAATGCGTGATTCTTTAACATCTCGCTGCTCCGTCACGATATCAAAATCCGTACTTCGCGATTTCAAAACCAAGGTGGGCAAGGAAGGGAGTTCTGGCGTCACTGTCAGAAAATTCAGCCTCCACAACGAAACGTCCGCTAACGGACTGAAGCTGATCGACAGAAACATGGTAGTATATAGTACTGGGTTCCAGCATAAAAAATCTATCAGGCTACATGGCTGTCTTCAGATCGAACAACGAGAAACCAAATGCATCATGTTGTTATAGACGGAAGGCACGCTTCCACTGTCACAGTCTGAAATTGTCTCTTTTAGATATGCAATTATAATGAAGCAAAAACATCAAGCTGTGAGGTTCAACTTATATTGTGCTCTGATTTGCCTTTCTATTTGCAAAGTTTGTTGTGCGAATTCTGAGTTAAAGTTGTTACAAAAAGTGCCTGCAAGCATCTTAGCGTGAAAATAATAGACACTAAGTGAAAGTTTTGTGTTTTATATTAAATTTAATTAAATTTCACTAGCATACATCTAATCTTGCCGAGTCATTTGTTGTTATCATTGTTGTTGTATTTCCTTTGTAGTTAACTGAAATCGTTTTTATTTTTGCACATTTATTTTAGTAATTCTTCTCTTAATTCTTTTAGTAATTCATGTAACAGCTGCTTGCTTTGCGTTTATCAAGTGTCATAATTACACTGATACTCAAACTGTTCGCTACATTTATCTAAAGCTATTTACATCAGCTCCTAAATTGTGCTCTTGATACTTGCCAAATTAAAACCGCTGAACGCTACTTATCGTGCTGGCTCTGTGATGGTATTTGCCATCTAAAATGTTGTGAAAAGGTCTTCGCTGGTCTTGCTTAAAGTGCAGGTCAACCGAAGTTGATNAAATTGTGCTCTTGATACTTGCCAAATTAAAACCGCTGAACGCTACTTATCGTGCTGGCTCTGTGATGGTATTTGCCATCTAAAATGTTGTGAAAAGGTCTTCGCTGGTCTTGCTTAAAGTGCAGGTCAACCGAAGTTGATCTCTTAAAGTTGCTTAGGCAAACCAGAAATGGTTTTTCGGAGGTGGGGAGAGTTGTCGGTACTGACCGAAAAATTTAAGCATTATGAAAATGTATTTAAATCTTTTAAATGCTTAGATACCGTGCAATCTATAAAGGATATTTGTGTGTTAAAACGCAAGTGTCTTCATAGTCCGCCTAATGAAATGATAATCGCTCCACGTCAGAACAATCTTCCGAATGACTTAATTAACCTCTCTTCTCCATGTCCACAGACATCGGAGTCGCCATCCTTAAAAAAATGTATAACAACGTCTGCTTCCGCTTCTAATAACAACGAGCCTGAAGTATCTTCCCCTTTCCCCGTTGAAGTGGTGGCACCGTCATCTAATCCTCTAACGCTTACTCTACCCTCAATTAATAACTCGGTTACTCAACCCCTTCCGCCGGTGATCGAGTCTAATACTAGGAGACTGGTTGTGGTTCCCCCAAAGAAGTCTATATTTGTCCCTATATTTGTCCCTAGATTCCGAAGACGATATAAAGTTTTACATCTCGTGCAAATTAAATAAAACTATCAACTTAAGTATGAGAAAATTTAATTTTACATATGAAAGAAATATTTCTTCACTTAAAATTGACGTAACTTTAGAAAATTTTGACATGCTGCTTAGTAGTTCTTGGCCTTTGGAATTCGCACCATAAACTTTGTAGTTAATGGCCTTGAATGCAATTATAATATAATGTCTTTCACTGAAACTTGGCTCAAACCCCACATTTTTAATTCAAAGATTCATTCAAATAATTATAATATCTACAGAAAAGATCAGGAGGACAGAATAGGCGTTGGCGTACTCTTCGCCGTAGACTCTTCAATACCATCTGAAGAAGTTAGTCTTCCACACATTCAATCTGCTGAATTCGAATGCATTCGTGTACAGCAGTTATTCCCAAAGTGGTTCAAGTGGACCCCCAGGGGTCCACGGAAGACTTGACGGGGGTCCACGGTGACGTGAACAAAATATGGGGGTCCATGAGTTGTAAATAGGGGTCCACGAAAATTTATCTGGTTTCGATGTAAAGAACCAAAATTGTTGCTTGATAGCCTCTCTATTTAACTTTAATTTTTTTGAGCGGTGTATAGTGCTTTTGACGCACTGCTGCACTTACCGTCACTTTGTGTTTTCATACGTGGGGAAGCCTTAAGGGCTAACTATAATATGAATAAGCAAGCGTATGCAAATGTGGGAATACACATAAATCCTATTCTGAAACTATAATGTGCTTAGCATCAAGTTTCGTCAAGTTTCGCCAAACTTAATTTGCTTAAGGAAAGAGCGATACTGATCGCACCTTCCGTACGGAATCAGCTGTTTGTCCTCGTACGCATGTATGTACATATGTAACACATGCAGTGTTGTCGCATTGGTATTTTTTTACCGAAATTGGTAATTTTTTTCTTTATTTATCATATTTGGAATTTGGTAACTTATTTTTCAACTTGGTAACTTTTTCGATTCAGTCCTACATGTAACACAGGTCAAAAGAAGTTCTGGTTCCACATTAGGAAGTGGGCCGTAAGCGTTTCCTTTTACAGAAAGTTTCGCAAGGCGAACAGTTCTACGGCGTTTCTAGGTTACTATAATTGTGTGATCTACAACAAACTGCTTGATAGTAATAAATGTGGCAACACTGAACTCATGTAAGTAAAATACAGCCACCTAAAAGTCTACACTACGTTGCTTATGCATTTGATAGAGTTTTCGTTAATTTTCTGGCAGTCAGTTACGGCAGCTTATTCATATTATAGTTACCCCTTTAAAGCCCACCTGCAGACTAAAAAGAATCGGACGCTGGTATGACAATGAGTGGGGTGCGCCGAAAATGGCGGAAAATGGCGGCAGAGATTTAAGCACTTGTGTCTTACATATACTCCACCTGCAAGGTCATGAGTGAGCCGAACATTTGATGAGTTTATGGTGAAGATAATGTAAATAACGCTAGCTCTCGCAGTGCTCTTAAAAAATATAACTTTTCCGAGCGAGAGAGTATTTTGATGTATTTATGAGCTCTATTTTTTAAAACCTACAAGTGTGTAATCACATTATTTTTATAAATAGAAAACAAGAAAATATTTTACTTTTATTTTGGCTACTCTGAGTTTAGTTTTTGAATTCACCCGATGCAAATTTACATTGTTAGATCTACTTTTCACATTTAATTTTTTTACGAGCTTTGGGAATGTTTAGAAATGTATCAGCAGGGGGTCCACCGAAATCAGTAAATTTTTGAAAGGGGTCTACGAGAAAAAAAGTTTGGGAACCTCTGGTATACAGGTTGGAAGGGGATTTAATTACTTAGTTCTATGCTATATTCCTCCCCGATCTGACTCATCAGTGTATTCACAACATGTCTCTTTACTGAAATCAATTAATTCAATGATTAAACCCTCTGATTCAATTATTGTGTTGGGTGACTTTAATTGACCAAATGTATAATGGAACATCATTGATAATGATGTCGTACCTTTCTCGTCTAGTGCGTGCAACAACGTATTTTTAGAGGGGATGGCTGAACTCTGCCTAAATCAAGTTAATGTACTTCGCAATCAGTTTGGTAAAGTATGAGATCTTGTTTATGTTGCTATTGAGATATCTTACGAAATTATAAACGACTAGCAAATACCCGGCGTGCTTCGCAACGCCTCGTGAGTAATTTTGCATCAAAGTTTAGGAGAAACCGTATTGAAACTCAAATGGGAAAACCTCTTCAGGGGAAGAATTTTGCCTTTAGTAGTATCCATAATTCATCTGGCCGGCCACTGTAACCCAGGTACGTATGTATGTACTGAAATCAATTAATTCAATGATTAAACCCTCTGGTTCAATTATTGTGTTGGGTGACTTTAATTGACCAAATGTATAATGGAACATCATTGATAATGATGTCGTACCTTTCTCGTCTAGTGCGTGCAACAACGTATTTTTAGAGGGGATGGCTGAACTCTGCCTAAATCAAGTTAATGTACTTCGCAATAAGTTTGGTAAAGTATGAGATCTTGTTTATGCTGCTATTGAGATATCTTACGAAATTATAAACGACTAGCAAATACCCGGCGTGCTTCGCAACGCCTCGTGAGTAATTTTGCATCAAAGTTTAGGAGAAACCGTATTGAAACTCAAATGGGAAAACCTCTTCAGGGGAAGAATTTTGCCTTTAGTAGTATCCATAATTCATCTGGCCGGCCACTGTAACCCAGGTACGTATGTATGTACAAATGTAATGTGTTGTAATCGATTGGTAATAATAATAAAAGTTAAGATCTATCTTCACAAATCAGTGCCGTATCAGTTCGGTATCATTGCCAATCAGCATCGATCAGTGATACCGTTTCACACACATCCGTAACATGTCGTCCGGTACTTTCAGTAAAATGAAGTTCATTGAAACCAAAAAAACTTATTTTACTAATGTTTAATTGGCAATTATTGCCAAATTATATAATTCTGGATAATTCCGTACCAACACGATTAAGTTTCCCTCCTTATCAAACAAAACTCGCAACAGAATACCGTCAGCTCGTCAGTGAAGCACACAAGCAAATCTTTGCCGAGTTAACTACACTCTAAAAATTTTTTGTTTAAATTTAAGCATATTAAAAAGGGTAACCAGTTTCCTCTCTTAATGTATGCAAATTTGCACAACGTGTTTATCAATTTAAATACTGTTTTTTAACTTTTACTTACCATATGTGTGGCGTAGAACAAATTTGAAATTTGTTTGTTGAATTCTTAACACTTAAACCCAAATTCACAGTGCGTAATTAACTCAGAATCGGCAGTTAACTACAGATTTTCAGTGAATGTATTTTTTCGTTAAAAACTTTTGCAATTTTCAACATTTCATGTGTACATTTTAAACATCGCATGTTCAAAAATCCAGTCTTGAACATCTTATGCGTATACTTACACAAATTTTGTTTGAAAATAAACACTTTTCAGTAGCAGTTTTACATGCAGTTTTTAGAGTGTATAAAAAAATTTCGGAACGCACACTGAAGCAGCACTGACAATAAAAAACGGCACTGTGCCGGACGGTCTGAGCAACTCTATTTGGGACTGGGGCAACGATATTATATTTTTCACTGACACTGATAGGTATGGCACTGATATGTGTAGATAGACTTTTGTTGTAAAAATCACCAATATAATTGATTTGAGGTCGATAAATAAACGCATATCTAATTCCGATTGCAGGCATCGTTCCTATTCGCGCCGCCGCTACTATTCTCCTATTGCGGGCCATTGCCCTTGCGGCTTTCGTTTGTCTTGACAAATTTGTTTTAGCTTTAGGCATTTTTAAACACTTCGCACTATTCTGTTATTTTAAAGATTTTTTTTATATTTAGTAACGAACTTCCACTTTGTATAAGCCAAAAAAACTCAGCCTTTAACGCATTTGCTAATTTATCAACTTCGCGAAAACAATGTGACGAATTCCCATGAAGCCCAACAAATAGACATACATATGTACATCATTGATATGCTGTTGTTTGTGCATGCCACTACAGCGTTGGACAAATGGAATTCAGCTAGACAGAGGCAGGATTCCCATAAAAAACAGGGCTAAAGTACTTTACCATATCAATTCTAATTTGAACATAGTTATGCACATATGTATGCATGTATTCAAGTCTAACGCAATTGATTGAATATTGATTTGTTGAAGTTAAGTTTTGTTTTGTGCAGAATTTGCATGAAGCGAAACAGATATTTCTTTGCTGTTATTTATCACGATCCAGGAAATAAAGGTCGCGCCATTCGCGGACCGCTAACCCTCTCTTCGTCGATTTGACAGCATCCACCCAATCGCTGACGTCATAAAATACTTT
Organism: Rhagoletis zephyria; assembly: GCF_001687245.7. Taxonomy (NCBI): domain Eukaryota; kingdom Metazoa; phylum Arthropoda; class Insecta; order Diptera; family Tephritidae; genus Rhagoletis; species Rhagoletis zephyria. The sequence goes on from NW_016157252.1 coordinate 213,701, forward strand.
TGTTGACATTCACTGTTGCCAACTTGATGCTTTTCGCACCAAATTTAGTGGGTATTCAAAACGAAAAATATTTTGAGTCTGGTGCTTGGTGCGTTTTTGATGCTTTTGTTTTTAGTTTGAAGACACCAAATTAGAAAATCTTTAAAAAATTGAAGCAAAATTTATAGCGATCGTAAGTGTGGTAAGCAACTTTACAAAAATTAAAAAAAAAATCATGGCACAGTGACAATCATAAGCAGGCATGGGCAGAGAACATGATAAAAATATAGTAAGGTAGAACCGGTGAGAGTCACTTTTCAAATTCTTGACGTTTCCAAACAATTTAATTTTTAAATTTACTCACAAACTCACACACACATTTTCATTTTCAAACTCAAGCAACAACAATTTCGAACAATTTCATTTTTTTATTTTCACTTTTATATGATTTTAAAATGTTGGCAAACTTCAAAAAAAAATCATGGCCGACGAATTGAGAGAAGCGTTCTACCTTGCTATATTTTTATCATGGGCAGAGAACGAGCACACGCTCAAAGAGCATAACCATCGCGTGTACGTATACAAGCAAGAGCGTAACGATGGGAGCGCGACTGCATGCAAAATTCCCTGCAAAAAATGGGCCTAATCCGGGATGACTCCGGGAGCAATCGCAAAGGAGCATGCGACTAATACCACTTTTGATCTCTTTATATGGAATGAGCGGACCGCTTTTGTTCGGGCATGTCCTATGAAGAGACTAATTGTTCACCTTTATACCCGAACGGGTATAAAAAGCGCCTAGTCACTTTTAAAAAATAAAAATAAAAATTTGCGCCAGCTGAGATTCGAACCGGGGTGCTCAGTTTTGTTAGGCGAATACTCTCTCTGTGTGCCAACGCCGCACATGAAATTTCATTGACTAAGAGCGTACATATCATTAAATCGTTAGTAGTACCCGTTGGGGACTAATTGATCTCCAATTATACCCACAAGGGATCAGTCGAGACTAATTGACCTCCATTAGTACCCATATGAGACTAGTTGGGACTAATTAATGCCCAGTTGTACCCGATTGAGAGTACTCTCGGAATACTCTCTTTAGAGATTAGTCGCACAATTTTTTGCAGGGTTAATTAAGCACACCAACACATTCTCACTTTTAGCTAACGCTTGTTTGTGGTAGTGCCCACGTCTGATCATAAGCGACAACAAAATATTTGGCAGCATCTTCAATCATGCCAGAAGAAATCGACCGTCGTGCGAGAAACATCGATTTTTATTAATTTGAATCGGCATCCTTATAATAAAATTATGTATGCATATGAAGTCCATAAAATACACCAATAAAAATTTGGTGCTTTTTCAAATTCACAACTTGGCAATACTGCCTTTTGTTCGATGCTTCCTCTTTTTCTTGTCGAGTTCGTCTTACTCTCTCATTCTGGTATTTGTTGACGTCACGGCCAGTTGCTCTCAGCTCGATTGGTGCAATTTTGTATTATTGGTTATTTATTCTGTCTACTACTACAGCGATTTAAAATAAGGTTTCTGCTGCGTAGCGGCAACTTTGTTTCACGAACTTCATCTTTATGAAATAAAGGAAAAGAAGAAGATCAAAGTATGTATGTATGCCACACCAAGAAGCTTACAGTGGGCATGTGCCGATATAGCATCAAGCAGCATTTTGAAGTAAAAAAAACCAAGGAATGAAACCGAAACCCAAACCGAAACCGTAACCGTTTAAAACCGTTTCGTTTTACAAAACCGAAACCGAAACCGTAACCGTTATCTTGACCTGAAAAGGAACGATACCGAAACCATTTCAATCACAGGTTTCAATCGGTTTTCCAGAAATTTACAAAAATAATAAATAAAAATTTCTTTGAAATAAATGATTTATTTAACCAAAATCAGCAACATTTTGCTAAAATTCTTGTTAAGTAGTAAATAAGTATGGCAAGTTACCAAAAATCTGCTGATGACTTTGTTGTTGTGAATCGATAATCGATTAATTATATTTAAGTAGTTTCTTTCCCGTACGCAATGCGAGATCCCGCGTGTGCCCAAAA
>NW_016157252.1:216080-223547 GCF_001687245.7 Rhagoletis zephyria
ACTTTGTTCCATTTTTGAAAGAAAATGTTTCTCTTATTCTCTAATTACCAAATCCGGTCCGGATTGTTAGGGAAAGAACCTAGTGTTGATATTATCAGTGAACTGTAATTTTCGATTTTCTATCCTCAACGTTTAAGACATTGTGATTTAAATAATATCAACAAAATTTCTGTGAAAAACCGAAACCGGAACGAAACCGAAACCAAAACCGAAATAAATTTTGAAGAACGAAACCAAAACCGAAACCGAAACACTTGGCAAAACCGAAACCCAAACCGGAACGTTATTTTGAATCGGTTTCATTCCTTGAAAAAAACCGAAAACAGTTGCCAAACGAAATACACGATGTACAGTGTTTGTTTGTTTTGAACGCAGCGCTTCTTGTATATACATACATAAATTTCGCTTTGGGCACAGCGCTGCTTGTACATAAATTTTGCTTTGCGCATGCCTGAAGCTGGCGAAGGTTCTTTTTATTAACCGACTTCCAAAAAAGGAGGAGGTTATCAGTTCGTCGGAATATTTTTTTATTTATTTTTTATTTTTTTTTTTATGTATGATACCGCATAACTTTGGACCACGTCAACCGATTTCGATAATTCTTTTTGCATCGGAAAGGTAGTGTCCCAGAGGTGGTCCCATACTAATCTGGTTGAGATCCGATCAGTGGATCGTGAGATATATATATATATTTTTTTTTTTATATGGGAGTTGAAGTCGGTTTTTTTTTGCTAAAAATTACTTGTTATTACCTTCCTTTTATTAACTCAGGATGTAACTATGTAATATTGATGTGCCTAAAAGATGCAGCGATTTCTATTCTCAAGTTACATACCTGATGACAGCACGAATGGCAATTATAATAGGGAGGTTTTAGTTTTTTAAACTATAATTTTATTTATTTTGCGCTGTGCTAGCTGGGTATAAAAAGAGAAGAGAATAGAGAGAAATATGTATGTGGTTTGTCGATGCTCTCTAAACACAAACGCGTGAAAGGCAAACGGTCTAGCATTGTTGCCTGGTATTGTTGATCAACTTAATACTTTAATTAAACATAGTTGTTATTAAAATCATTTTAAAAATACCACTGTGTCCTACTGTGGTAGAAATGTCATTTTTGAATCATAGAAATCGACCCAGTACATCGGCTCTTTTGCTCTCACGTTTTTTGGGCTTTAATTTTATATATAGTATATATGGTCAAAATCGCTTTGATTTTTCGAAAGCCAACTTTAAAAAACTGATTAAAGAATTGTCTAAATTGTCGTGGCCAATATACAAAGAAAAGGTTAAGCAAAGCATTGCACATTTTAATTTTACTGTACATCAATTATTTGAAAAGTATGTGTAGCCCAGTAATATTAGACTTTTTCTTAAACAAAATTTGTAACAGCAATTTTTTGATGCAGTTCACTTCTATTTAACACGTAGATCATGGATCCATTTCCATTTCATTTGGCAACATTCCGCCATCTTGGATTTAATTTTTTTTTATTTTTTGCTACTTTCAAGTTTATTTTCCACTTTTCGTAAAAAAATGATTAAATGAAAGAAAGTAGAAAACTTCATTTCCCACATTTGTTATACATATATGTTATATCTTGGATTAAATTTTTTTTTTGATTTTCTGCGATTTTCAAGTTTATTTTCCATTTTTCGTAAAAAATGGTTAAATGAAAGTATGTAGAAAACTTCATTTCCTACATTTGTTATATAGAAGGTTTTTTAAAAATAGCTTTTTTATTGTAAAAAATTATCAAAAACTGTGAAAAAATTTTACTTTGTCACGGTTTTCGCCATTTTTTGACAATTTCTGTTGAAAATATATAGCATATTGAAATTCCATCCATTCCATCTTTTAAACATACTTTTTTTTGTACGGCGCTTAGATCACGGCTGAGAACGTGCCAAACATAGCGATTAGCCCAGTAAAATTAGATAAATTTGGTAGAAAAAATAAATAAAAAATTTGTAACAGCGATTTTTAGATGCAGTTTACTTCTATTTGACACGTAGATCATGGAACCACAGTTTTGCCCCAAAATTTCATTTGGCAACATTCCGCCATCTTAGATATAATTTTTTTTTGCATTTTGCAGGCTTATTTAGCATTTTTCATAAAAAATGGTTAAATAAAAATATGTAGAGAATTTAATTTCCCGCATTTATTATATAGAAGGTTTTTTAAAAATAGCATGTTTTATTGTATAAAATTAGCAAAAACTGCAAAAAAATTTTTACATTGTCACGGTTTTCGCCATTTTTTAACAATTTCTGTTAAAAATAGTGGTAGAGAATTTCATTCTTAACAGCCTTTATACCTACATTTGTTTTGTACGACGCTTAGATCACAGCCGGGAATGCGATAACATAGCGATGCACGGGATGCGCCGTAAAACTCATTTCCACACCTTCACCTGCTTTCACTAAAAAGCAAAAACCGCTGCCCGTAGATTGGGCCTACTGGGGAAACCACGATAAAAAAAAAAACGCGCCGAAAAACTCTACTTCACCGGTGGTGTGGAAATGAGTTTTACGGCGCATCCCGTACATCCCTATGTTTATCGCGTTCCCGACCGTGACCTAAGCGTCGTACAAAACAAATGTAGGTACAAAAGTTGTGGAGAATAAAATTCTATACATCTTTTGAATTTCAATATGCTATGTATTTTCAACAGAAAATTGTCTAAAAATGGCGAAAACCATGACAATGTAAATTTTTTTCCCAATTTTTTCTAATTTTTTACAATAAAAAATGCTATTTTTAAAAAACCTTCTATATAACAAATGTGGGAAATTAAATTCTCTACTTATTTGTATTTAACCATTTTTTACGAAAAATGCAAAATAAGCCTGCAAATCGCAAAAACAAAACAAAAAAAATTAAAGCTGATGGCGGAATGATGTCAAATGAAATTTAGGGGCAAGGCAGTGGATCCATGATCTACGTATCAAATAGAAGTAAACTGCATCTAAAAATCGCTGTTACAAATTTTTATACCCGAGTGCACTTGTGCACAAGGGTATTATAACTTTGTTCACATAACGGTTGTTTGTAACAGGCAAAACGAATCGAGATAGATATAGACAAATGTCTACATAAATGATCAGAATGAAAAGAGAAATCGGTTAAGCGGTGACTGTCTGTCCGTCCGTCAATCCGTCTGTGCACACGACAACTCGAGTAAAAATTGAGATATCTTAACGAAACTTGCTACGTGAACTTCTTTCAGGCGTAGGACAAACGGTGTTGAAAATGGGAAAAATCGGACAATAACCACGCCTACCTCCCATATAACGGTAATTTTCAGAAACACGACAACTGCGATATTCTAGTAACTACTAAAGATGGTTCACTCTAAATTGATATTTACAATAATTTTTAGACGAAAAATAAGAATATTATAAATGTTTTGAAAATGGGCGCAGCCACGACCACTTATGGTTACATGTGTATATCTTGATAACCGCTACACCAATTTCTTCCAAACTTGGCACGGTTGGTGGCTTTGGTACAACATACCAAATGGCCGAAATTTTTAAAAATCGGACAATACCCACATCCCATATAACGGTAACTTAGAGAAATACGAAATCTTCGATAAATCAGTAAATATTAAAGCTTATTTATTCAAAATTGATGCTTGCAACAATTCTTTACCAAGAAATACGTTTATGATAAAATTTTTTTGAAAATGGGCGCGGCACCGCCTACTCATGATCACATATATGTATCTCGGTAACCGTTCTACCAATTCTACCAAACTCGGTATAGTTATTGTGCTTGCTACATAAAAGCAAAGCACTGAAAATTATTGAAATCGGACTGAAATTACAGCCGCTTTTCTTATAACGGTAAGTTTCAGAAATGCTTGGAACTTCAATATTTCGAAATTTAAAGACGCTAATTTACTCAAAATTGATACACCCCGGCTTACCATGTAGCGGTAGCTTTCGGAAAGGTGAAAAACATATATTTAATACTTGCTGGGTATTTAATGTTCGGCTCCGGCCGAATTTTGACTTTCTTACTTGTTTATTTTTTTTCCTATCAAGTTTATCTAATTTTACTGAGCTTATCGCTATGTTTGACACGGTCTCGGCCGTGATCTAAGCGCCGTACAAAAAAAAATTTAGATATAAAAGTTGTGAAGAATGAAATTCTCTACAACATTGGAATTTCAATATGCTATGTATTTTCAACAGAAATTGTCAAAAAATGGCGAAAACCGTGACATTGCAAAATTTATTCACAGTTTTTGCAAATTTTTTACAATAAAAAATGCTGTTTTTAAAAAAACTTCTATATAATAAATGTGGGAAATGAAATTCTCTACATATTTGTATTTAACCATTTTTTACGAAAAATGCATAATAAGCTTGCAAATCGCAAAACGCAAAAAACCCAAAAAAACATTAAATCCAAGAGGGCGAAGTGTTGGCAAATGAAATTTAGGGGCAAGACTGTGGATCCATGATCTACGTGCCAAATAGAAGTAAACTGCATCAAAAAATCGCTGCTACAGTTTTTTTTCAAATTTCCTACTACCAAATTTATCTAATTTTACTGGGCTAGCGCCTAAACGTATGTGTTTTGCTGAAGAACCAACACAGTTATGATTCACTAAAGAACTGAGAAATTTGAAAAACAAAAACACATAACGTGTTAGCTTACACAAAAACCGGTTTACACTCATACTATGTAAAATACTAACTATTGCGTCATAACTTCTTTGAATTACACAAAAAGTGTTATAACGCTTAATTGTGTAAAATCAAGCGACATATAATATATAACCCCAAATCGTTTTATGATTTCATACACTCCAAGCGATATGTACGTGGGTTTCCTTCCACCATGAAGTATAAAAATACCGTCTCTAAAGTGTATCAATTTCCAAAGTTAAGCCTCCGAAAGGAAAAGTATGTTGATTACATTTCTTGTATGTAGTTGATTTCCGCCAAGCTTGAGGTGGAAAACTATCGATAGTAGTGACTATCGATATTTGCCGATAGTATTGGTGAATACTATCGATGCTATCGGCCGTATTTAATTTATAAGAAAAATAAAATTTTTTTTTTAAAGATTTAGCTTTGTTCAGCTAAATATACTATATCCTGTTCATTTTTATTTGTTTGTATACAAATTTTTCTGCAAAAAAACCGCACTTAAAACTCTTTCTGACTCCATAGAGGATATTGGAATGCAAAGATATTTTATATTATATTGATGGAAGAGATATTGAGGATGCGTACATTTAATGCCCGGTTGGACTAATCAATTTAAAATTTATCAGCCTGTTGAAATTTAAACTGACACAATTTTGTCCGGAAAATTTGTAATTTTAAATTTTAACAGTCTGATAAATTTTAAAATTTATTGGTGAAACTAGGGATAAGTGAATTAATAAAAGCTCCATCAGTTGGTTTAACGAACGTTTGAAGATCCTTGATTAACATTGAAGAAACTGCTTGACTTATTTCCTTTTTACCTCTACTTTCATTGTATGGTGTGTACGTACACTGAGAAAATGCTTTTACCTGTAGCATGTATTAAAAACAAATGGTAAAACAACATTTTGTAATATATATAATTTTATTCCCCTGAAATATAACTAAATACTATGTTATTGTATACACTTTGTATAAAAATTACAAAACTTGAACCAATTTTCACCAAAATATCAAACCTTTTATTCCGAATTATGAGAAAAAATTTTGGTATGCAGTTTTATAGCCTTTAAAGTTTTATTAGGATAAAATGTAAATTTCAAGACGCTAGGAAATCGCGTTGATTTTTAATGATTTTTTTGCTTACGCTCTTGTGCATTGTCTTCCATATAAATTATGGTGGAAATTTCTTTTATATGGAAGAAAACGCCTTGCATCTTCAGAAAAAAGTCATTAAAAATCAGTCATTTCCCAGCGTCTGGAAATTAACACTTTGTCCTAATAAAATTTTATGGGCTTAAAACTGCACTTTACTTCTGAGTAAAAAGTTTGCCATTTTGGTGAAATTTGGTTGAAGTTTTATAATTTTTATACAAGGTTTGAGTGTGTTACATAATGATCTGCACTTTAATAAAAAAATAAAGAGCATTAAATAAACAAAATAAAAATAGCCAAAACTGGTCAAAATGTCACTAGCTTAATTAGTTGACCGCAAGAGTACCTACATATACAGGGTGTCCCAGAAGTAACGTGCCAAACTTTAGGGGAAGGTAGGTGGGAGGTGAGCTCCCTGATAAACAAAAAAAATTTCAGGTAAAAGGTTTTTGAAATGTTTACATTTTTTTAATTAAAAAAATCGTACCTTTTCATGTATTTTCTTTAACTGCATCTACAAACCAGGCTATACTTAATAAATTTTTTACGTAAAATACTTCCAGATAGTTGCTTCTCCATACTCACAAATGCAATATAGTAAAAATATATTAAGGAACCATCAAAAAGCTAGGACTATTTTGGGATTTTTAACTTTTTGATATTTTCTTCCCCAACTATGACTATCATCGGTGAAAAAATGTACAGAGCTATAAATTTACATTACATAAAAAAATTGCTCATTTAATAAAGATTTCAGAAAGGTGCCACACTTACTGTTTTGAATAAAAAAAAAAAGTTATAGCCGCTTTTGTGGGTAAAGGACTGAGACACGCTAGAATGTATTTAATAGATTTAAATTGAATTTGCTCTTGTTACCGTCAAATGACATGCTAAATAGTACAAAGGTACATTATTACCTGCTCCTGACATTATTTTGTGTTACTTACCGGAATTCGGACTAGAGTCTATAACAAGGGCTATATCTATCAATATTTTTTGTGAAGCATGGATTCACGTGAAATAAAATATACATGAGTCGTTTGAAGAGAAATTTATTCATTTATTGATAAAATATGCTCAAATTGGCGACCTTCTACTCTAATACAAGCTCGGCACCTTTTAAGAAAAGACGCTTTTAGAGATCTTAAACTCAATTGGGCTATCTCAGCAGCAGCTCCATTTATTTGTTCCCGCAAATGCTCTCTCGTTTTGAATTGTTTTTTAAAAATTTTGTCCTTAAGACAGCCCCAGTAGAAAAAATCTAATGGATTGAGGTCTGGCGATCTAGCGGGCCACGTGATTGGCCCGTATCGTCCAATCCATCGGCGAGGATAAGTTTCGTCTAAATGAGCTCTTACTTCACGCCCGTAGTGAGCAGGGCACCCGTCATTTTGCAGCCATAGTCTTCGCCGCAGGTTTAAGGGTACATCTTCCAAAAGAGTTGGAAACCATTCCTGAAAGAACTCTAAATAACTGTGAGAGTTGAGCGTTGGCGGCAGTTCCACAGGTCCCAATATCTGACAATTAAAAATACCGCACCATAAATTTATTTTGTACCGGTACTGCGAACGATCTTCTCTCATTTCGTGAGGATTGTATATCTGCCAACTGTGAAGGTTATGTAAATTAAAATAACCATCA
>NW_016157252.1:223615-235115 GCF_001687245.7 Rhagoletis zephyria
ATATTTTCTTCCCCAACTTTGACTATCTCGATCGGTGAAAAAATGTACAGAGCTATAAATTTACATTACATAAAAAAATTGCTCATTTAATAAAGATTTCAGAAAGGTGCCACTCTTACTGTTTTGAATAGAAAAAAAAAGAGTTATAGCCGCTTTTGTGGGTAAAGGACTGAGACACGCTAGAATGTATTTAATAGATTTAAATTGAATTTGCTCTTGTTACCGTCAAATGACATGCTAAATAGTACAAAGGTACATTATTACCTGCTCCTGACATTATTTTGTGTTACTTACCGGAATTCGGACTAGAGTCTATAACAAGGGCTATATCTATCAATATTTTTTGTGAAGCATGGATTCACGTGAAATAAAATATACATGAGTCGTTTGAAGAGAAATTTATTCATTTATTGATAAAATATGCTCAAATTGGCGACCTTCTACTCTAATACAAGCTCGGCACCTTTTAAGAAAAGACGCTTTTAGAGATCTTAAACTCAATTGGGCTATCTCAGCAGCAGCTCCATTTATTTGTTCCCGCAAATGCTCTTCGTTTTGAATTGTTTTTGAATAAATTTTGTCCTTAAGACAGCCCCAGTAGAAAAAATCTAATGGATTCAGGTCTGGCGATCTAGCGGGCCACGTGATTGGCCCGTATCGTCCAATCCATCGGCGAGGATAAGTTTCGTCTAAATGAGCTCTTACTTCACGCCCGTAGTGAGCAGGGCACCCGTCATTTTGCAGCCATAGTCTTCGCCGCAGGTTTAAGGGTACATCTTCTAAAAGAGTTGGAAGCCGTTCCTGAAGGAACTCTAAATAACTGTGAGAGTTGAGCGTTGGCGGCAGTTCCACAGGTCCCAATATCTGACAATTAAAAATACCGCACCATAAATTTATTTTGTACCGGTACTGCGAACGATCTTCTCTCATTTCGTGAGGATTGTCTATCTGCCAACTGTGAAGGTTATGTAAATTAAAATAACCATTACGTTGGCATGATGATTCATCGCTCCAAATTATTTATTAAAAAAGTTGGGGTCTGATAAAACGATTCGGCAACATTTCACGGCAAAATCTAACCCTCGACAGGTAATCTCTTTCTTGTAGAGCCTGAACACGTTGAATGTGGTAGGGATACAATCGATGGTCTTTTAAAGCGTCTTTCCATCATTTTCACTGAAGTCGATGGACCTAGTTCCACTTCCTCTAACACAGCTTCAACATCTACCGTTGCAGGACGTCCTGTTTCGCCGCCACGCCTTCCAGGTATGCGACCTTAAAAAAGTGAAAAATGATAGTTAACAAGCAAGCAAACAAGAAAGGTGTAAAAATCACTTACCTTCATATATTTCTCTATGGGTCCGGGCGAATACTTCACGACCCGGATATCGACGATTGGGGTATCGCTTTGCATAGAGCCTTTGAGCAGCTCTGGCATTACAGCAAGCTTCACCGTAAATTAGGTGAATATCCGCATATTCATGGGACGTATACTGCGTGTTCTCTGTCATAGTATTAATAACACAATGTTCGAAGGGTCCAATTTCACAAAATCCACTTTCACTAATTCTGGTAATATAATAATAGTAATAATAGATTGGCGCTTACACATATGTTAGTGTTTGGCCGAGCTTCTCCTCCGATTTGTGGCGTGCGCCTTGATGTTGTCACTCAAAACGGAGGGACCTACTGCTTTACGCCGACTCCGAACGGCGATTGTATTTTTGTGAGAAGCTGTTTTTCATGGCAGAAGTACACTCGGAGGTTTGCCATTGCCTGCCGAGGGACGACCGCTGTTAAGAAAAAACCTTTTTGTATATATTTTTTGCGATGTTGCTTTGACCAGGGTTTGAACCTAGACGTTGCGGAGTGGAAGCGCGCACTGCTTACCACTACGCCACAGCGGTCGACAATTCCGGTAAGTAACATAAAATAATGTCAGGAGCTGGTAATAATGTACCTTTGTACTAGGGCATTCAATCCCGAAGCATTTTAACAATCCCGGGATTTCGGGATATACAAATTCAAATCCCGGGATCCCGAGAATTTTCGGGATTTCAGCTTCATAACAACTTTATGCATTTTACAGTAGGTTCGCCTTTTTCAATCCACACAGATTCATTGTCAACACATTTGGTCTTAGGGGAGCATAATGCTCCTTAGTAAAAGAGTATGTAATTTGATGTTTAAATGTTTTTAATTCTAAAATATCTATACTATTTCTCGAAAACATTTACTCGTATTTACAGAAATCCTTTTCCAAAAAAGGCCAACATAGTAAAATGAAAAACAAGTCTGCCACACTGTAAAAGCTTTTTGTGTTTTGAATTGCCACCAGATTTTTCGTTATTACACAGTTCTTGCACAAAATATTTGAACAAGTACAGTTATTCAGGCAGTTCCTGAAATTCACTTCCAAGTACAAATGACTCAAGTTCACTTTGAATCCAAATTTTAGTGTTCTGTATTTCTCGTGTTTCAAGTCAAATAAATTCTTTTTTTCGTTTTCAACATCTCTTTCATTCTGTAAATGAATCAGTAAAAATCACGGGATCCCGGAGCTGTAATCCCGGGATTTCGGGACATGGAAAAGTGTCCGGGATCCTGGGCTTCTGGATCCCGGGATTGAATGCCCCACTTTGTACTATTTAGCATGTCATTGGTCGGTAACGAGAGCAACTTAAATTTAAATCTATTAAATACATTCTAGCGTGTCTCAGTCCTTTGCCCACAAAAGCGGCTACAACTTTTTTTTGTTTCTATTCCTTTCTGAAATCTTTATTAAATGAGCAATTTTTTATGTAATGTAAAGTAATAGCTCAGTTCATTTTTTTCACCAGAGATAGTCAAAGTTGGGGAAGAAAATATCAAAAAGTTAAAAATCCCAAAATAGTCCTAATTTTATGCTGGTTCCTTAATATATTTTAACTACATTGCATTTGAGTATGAAGAAGCAGCTATCTTGAAGTATTTTACATACAAAATTTACTAAGTGTAGCCTGGTTTGTAGATGCAGTTAAAGAAAATTGATGAAAAGGCACGATTTTTTTTAATTCAAAAAAATTTAAATGTTTCAAAAACGGTGACACTTTTACCTGAAAGTTTTTTGTTTATCAGGGGGCTCTCCCCGCCACCTACCTTCCCCTAAAGTTTGGCACGTTACTTCTGGGACACCCTGTATATCTAGAAAAAGGAATTGAAAAGAAGCAACTTTTAATTATACAAAAACTGAACGTTAAAAAAGGCCCCGGACTTGCCAGAATTAGACCTAACGACCTAAAATAAAACGCGCCTGTGATAGCCCCTATGATAACTAGACTTATTAACCTTATACGGTAGACAAACGGGCTCGATTATTTGCATAACCAGCCTTTATTTGCTTTGACTCATGCATTTTCCTCTTTAATATGCGCATAAGCAGCCGAACAAATGCACGAAATTTTTGGGAATAAACTCGGATCCGGGCAGTTTTCGTTGACAACACTGGTAAAAACGGCCAGCTGTTGTCTTTTGTACAAGTAAGCAAACAAAGCGCGCGAGTTCCGCGTCCGCGGTAGCCGAGTGGTAAGAGTTACGGGCTACAAGCCTGTAGCTGCCAGGTTCGATCCTCGGTTGGAGCGATTGCGAAATTCTTTTTTGTTTTTATTTATTTTATATATTTTTTATTTTATTTGATCTATATATTTAATGTTACTTTATTTTGTTTTCATTTGCTTTATTTTATATCACTTTTTTTATTTTACTATCAGTTAATTTAAATTTTTAGAGTTGAATTTTAATAAAAAGTCAACAACAACTAACTGAAAGCAACGTAAAAAAAAATAGAACTTATAAAAAAAAGAATGAAAAAAAGAAAATAAAAAAAAATGAAAATTTAATTGGCCGTGGGACTTGAACCCACGACCTTGCGGCTCGTTTATCCGCATAACTGCCGTCTGTGAGGTCAAAATTATTATGCGCATATGTATGCCAGATTATATGCATAAGCTTTGCCGTCTGTCACAGCTTTTAGTCTCAATCAGTGTACTGTACCCAAATTGTTAAACATTTCTGCGATTCGGCCGATCTACAAAACAGGAAACAAATCTGACCCTGGAAACTATCGACTTATAGCAGTTTTATCGACAAATGAGAAAACTATGGAAGAGGTAGTTGTTCGTAGATTGACATGTTTCATAGAGAAATTCAAATTAATAAAAAGTAACCAGTATGGCTTCCAAAGAGGAAAAAATATTAATCAACTCTTGGGCCGCTTTGCTAGTGTAACAAATGAAAACTTTGGTAAAAACTACCACTGCCTTGCTTTATTCATTGACTTTAGAAAAGCATTTGATACATTGCCACATTCGAAACTGCTTGAAGTTTTGGAGAATGCTGGAATAAGTATTTAATATTTGTGTTATATCTTTGTATTCATGTATGCAGTTTATTTAAATTAAGTGTACTCACACACCCGAAGACAAGCAGTGCAGCTTCGCGTGTTCCGTTCTAAATTTCGACTTTTAAATAAACTTTTTAAATAATAAATAAATAATAATACCACCGAAAATCCGTACCGTACGGAAAAATCCATACTTCTGGCAGGGCTGACAGTGTATCGTCCTAGAACCGTTAACTGAATCTCAATTCTAGAAAATAAAGGATAACAAATTCGGGCAAGGTTAAGCATTACGGTCCATTGAATTGCATTATTTGGAACGTGGATAGGTCACGCGCGCTGTAGGGAATCTCGCGTTTTCCGAGGAAAGCGTTTTTAAAAGTAAAGTGACTCTTTACTTCACAATTATCAGAAGTCAGGTCTTTATTTCAATTGTCTCTTATGCAGTATCTATCCCAAAATATGTATGTAATGAAATAACTTCGCACAGACTGCTCCGATTTGAAAATGATTTTTTGCATGTGAAAGCTTAGCTTTCTGGAAAGGATAATTTAAACATTATTTGAAGGAACCTATCAAACGGACGTGTCAATATGCCAAGAACTGGAAAAATCATCACATTGTTTTTAAAACTGTTATAAATAAAAACAAATAAATCTATCGAAATATTTCTTCTTCGCAGTTGAACTTTGAAATGATTACTTACGTTCTGCATTAAAATATATAAAATAAAAAAAACTTTTTAATAAACAACGCTTTTATAAATGGACTAAAAAGTAGAAAATAATATTTCTCAGTCCCACAGAATTTGTTTTGATAACTTTTGATTTTGAAATTTTAGCAAAAGTCATTATAAACAATTAATGACATTGAAAACGAAAAACGTGGAGCGCATGCAGTACAAAGCATTCGATTTCATTGACAATAGTCAAACTACATAACATTCTTCAGCGAAAATACAAATTTGAGATCGATTTTAACCCAAATTGTCCCAGAAATTTTTTTTTTTAATTTTTTTTGTTTCATCTATATATGTGGCGGCACTCAAATTAAGCAATTAATCTATTATAGTTAAACTGTGCACATAAAGGTTAATATTAAATTCATTTATATTCATACACTTAAGGGTTAAGTTATCTTACATTATGCTTTGCATTATTATTCTAGCGATTACATTAGTGCTATCTCTCTTACTCCTATTAATTAAGCTATCATAAGAATGAATTTCATATATTGCGAATATCATCACCTGATGTTCTTCGCTCATACATATAAGAGTAATTTCGGCAATGTAATACAGATAGTTGGATTTTGGTTACCACGTCGGATAGACGTGTTTAAATAAAGGACTAATTCTCCACATTGGTGACCCCGACGACAACCACGAGGACTTTTAGCGGTCACCTTGGCGCAACCTTGGAAAAAAAAACATCCCGCTACCAACCACTGCAGGTGACCCCGACCAAAAGTCACACCACACCCAACCATCCGCTGGCCGCGTATAAGGGCAAGACATCGGCAACGTTACTTTGCACTGCCATTTCGCATAGCAGCCGCTCAAGGGCATTTGCAGCTACCATTGTCATTTTTCTTTGCAGCTACAATTTTTATATTGGAAGCCAAACGAAATGCCAGCCGACGACGAAACGCCACACCTGCCGAAAGCATCAATATTCTTGGGTAACAACGCTAGCCCTGCGACAATTCGTGTCCCAAGCTTCAATCAGGACAGGCCGGGACTCGGGTTCGCGCAATTAGAATCCCAGTTCCGGAACCATAATGTCACAAATGAAGTGGACAAATTCCATCACGCAATTCCACTCATTGACACGCGCATAGCTGCTGACGCTGAGGACATTATTTTGAATCCACCGGCAGAGAATCCATACCGCAAATTAAAGACAGCGCTAATCGCTTGCTATTCAAAGTCCAGAGAAGCAAAACTCCTTCAACTGCTGGACGGCGAGTGTCTCGGCGATAGGACGCCCTCCCAACATCTTCGACACCTACGTAGTCTAGTTCCAGGCATCGATGAGGAGGTATTAAGAGCAAGGTGGCTCTCCCACCTGCCCGACCAAATGCGCGCATGTTTAGTCGCACAACGCACAGCCGGGCTACAAGAATTGGGCGAAGCCGCTGACCGCCTGCATGACGTGCTCAGACCGTCTACTGGCACTCATGTAGCTGCAACATCGTTCGCAAATAACCCAGGCGCCGTGCCTTCAGACGTAGAGCAACAACTAGCGCACATTACAAAATGCCTGCAGAAGCTTTTAGACAGCCGACAAACGACTGGAAGAAAACATTTTCGTCCACGTAACGCTAACAGGAGCTGATCAGTTTCTCCCGTAAGTCCAGCCGGCAACACCTGCTGGTACCACAAAAAGTTTGGTAACCTCGCTCAAGAATGCACACCTGGTTGCAAACAAGCGGAAAACAAATAAGAGAGACGTTAGCGGCGGAAAGCGCCTCTCTTCCACCATCGTTCCGCCTCTTCATTACAGACCGACCCTCTTGCATCCAGTTTTTAGTGGACACGGGCTCCGAAGTCTCAGTTTACCCCCACAGAGGTAACACTACCACGAAGATGGCGACCGGTTACCAACTCATCGCAGCAAATGGAACGCCTATTAATACCTTCGGCGTCCTAACTATCAATTTAAATATCGGCCTCCGCAGAGCGCTAACATGGCGCTTCATAGTAGCAGACGTCTCGCGTCCAATCATTGGCGCTGATTTACTTTCACACTACGGCCTCCTCGTGGACCTCAAAAGCCAACGACTTATCGACGAAACTACTTGGCTACGCACAACAGGCACAACCCGGAGTGTGGATGTGCAGTCAATTAAACTTCAGCAGCCGAATGAATCATCAGCTCCTTGGCAATTGCTTGCCGCATTTCCCAGAGTTACACGCCCCGATGGTGCACCTACGCACATTCCACACACAACGCAGCATCACATAAAAACAACACCTGGTACTCCAGTCAGTAGCCGCGCTCGTCGATTAGCTCCCGATCGTCTAAAAATTGCGAAAGCTGAATTTGAGAAGATGATCAAACTGGGTGTTACAAGACCGTTAGACAGCCCATGGTCATCTCCACTGCACCTCGCACCAAAGAAATCTGGCGAATGGCGCCCATGCGGCGATTACCGTCGCCTCAACGAACGTACTATACCAGATCGGTATCCAGTTCGATGTCTTGAAGATTTCACCGCTAATTTACACGGTACGTCATGCTATTCAACCATCGATCTAATTCGTGCTTTCAACCAAATTCCCGTGGAGGAGGAGGACGTACAGAAAACGGCTATCGTCACACCGTTTGGCCTTTTCGAGTTTCCGTTTATGACATTCGGACTTCGAAACGCTGCCCAAACGTTTCAGCGTTTCATCGACGAGGTAACTCGAGACTTGCCGTTCGTTTTCGCATACATCGATGACCTACTTGTGGCATCCGCAAATGAAACCGAGCACCAGCAACACTTGCGTATTGTATTCCAGCGCCTTCAACGCTATGGCCTAGTCATAAATGCAACAAAAACTCGGCTAGGTCTGAAAGAAGTTGAATTCCTCGGGCACACTATTTCCGCAGATGGCATAAAACCACTCGCAGACCGAGTTAAAGCAATCATAGACTATCCTCGCCCTTCAACAATCACTAAGCTACGCAACTTCATAGGTACCATAAATTTCTACCGAAAATTTATCAAGCATGCAGCTCACCTACTAGCTCCACTTAATAAGCTAGTCGAAGGTCCGAAAATCTGCGGAAAAACTCCAATAAATTGGACAACATCGCTCGAAAACTCATTTTCTGAATGTAAGAAGGCTCTCGCCAACGCAACACTCTTGGCACACCCAGATCACAACGCAGAGTGGGCCATCTTTTCAGACGCATCCGAGTGCGGAATAGGCGCCGCCCTCCAGCAACGCTCTGGTAAACATTGGCAACCACTCGCTTTCTTTAGTCGCAAACTTGCACCATCTGTGCAAAAGCGATCAACTTACGATCGTGAACTCAACGCAATTTACGAAGCAGCTCAATCTTTCCGCCACATTTTTGAGGGACGACACATCGTTATCTATACGGATCACAAACCCATAATGCACGCATTCAAACAGAAGCCCGAACGTGCATCACCATGGCAATTCCGACGGCTCGACTTTATAAGTCAGTTCACTACCGACATACGGCACATATCCGGGTCGAACAATATTGTTGCTGACGCCCTATCTCGAGTCGATGCTATTCACGCAGCAGTTACATCCGAAGAACTCGCACGTGCCCAGACCAACGATGCAGAGCTCCAGCAACTGCTCTGCAGCTCTAACACTTCACTGGCACTACGGAAAATCAGAAGTAATAACGCAGACGTTGCCGTCTACTGCGACATATCCACAGGCACGGCACGTCCTTTCGTTCCACAACCACTGAGGCGACGAATTTTCGACACACTTCATTCCGTTTCACACCCAGGCCGTCGAGCTTCTAGGCGCCTCATTGCAAATAGATTCGTTTGGCCATCAGTCAACAAGGATTGCATCAATTGGGCAAAAGCTTGCATTCAATGCCAGCGCAATAAAATTGCACGCCATACAGTTTCACCCATCGCGATTTTTCAACCACCTTCTTGCCATTTTGAGCACATTCACGTAGATTTGGTGACACTGCCGCTGTCAAAAGGTCACACCAAATGTCTCACAATCATTGACCGGTTCACACGCTATCCAGCCGCCGCACCACTTATTGACGGCACGGTCGATCGAGTAGCACACGCGCTAATGCTAAGTTGGATCTCATATTTTGGCGTTCCACTTCGGATAACCACCGACCTTGGAGGAGAGTTCGAGTCAGATCTTTTCAAGAAACTCCCTGATCTCCTTGGTTTTAAACATCAACGAACCACTAGCTATCATCCACAATCTAACGGACTGGTTGAACGCTTGCATCGGCAACTGAAATCATCTCTTCTCTGCCACGGCGAGAGTTGGTACGATGCACTTCCTGCAGTTCTCCTTGGACTACGTGCTGCATTTAAAGAAGACATCAAAGCCACATCAGCAGAAATTGTTTTTGGTGAGCCAATTCGACTCCCAGGTGAGTTTTTAGCACCATCAACTCAAAGCATTGAAGCGCCTGAACTCGTTAAAACGCTCAGGAAAGCATTTCAAAATCTGACGCCTACGCCTGCATCTCGACATAGCCAAGAGAAAATATTTATTTCAAAGGAGCTCGCAAACTCATCGCACGTTTTCATCCGCAACGACAGAGTCAAGCAATCTTTTTCATCGCCATACGACGGACCATTTCCAGTCGTGGAGCGGTATGACAAATACTACAAAGTGCTGCTTCATGGGAAACCTACACAAATTTCCATCGACCGGCTCAAACCAGCTTTCCTGTGTAGTGATGACAGCCAACGCTATACAAATAGCAGCGACACCAATCCTGATCCGCCGACCACCAAACAAAGAAGTCAAAAAAGGGTACACTTCCAGATTTCTTCAAATTAATATATAATTTTTTTTCCCCGCAGGGGAGATATGTGGCGGCACTCACATTAAGCAATTAATCTATTATAGTTAAACTGTGCACATAAAGGTTAATATTAAATTCATTTATATTCATACACTTAAGGGTTAAGTTATCTTACATTATGCTTTGCATTATTATTATTGCATTTCCCAGAGTTACACGCCCCGATGGTGCACCTACGCACATTCCACACACAACGCAGCATCACATAAAAACAACACCTGGTACTCCAGTCAGTAGCCGCGCTCGTCGATTAGCTCCCGATCGTCTAAAAATTGCGAAAGCTGAATTTGAGAAGATGATCAAACTGGGTGTTACAAGACCGTTAGACAGCCCATGGTCATCTCCACTGCACCTCGCACCAAAGAAATCTGGCGAATGGCGCCCATGCGGCGATTACCGTCGCCTCAACGAACGTAGTATACCAGATCGGTATCCAGTTCGATGTCTTGAAGATTTCACCGCTAATTTACACGGTACGTCATGCTATTCAACCATCGATCTAATTCGTGCTTTCAACCAAATTCCCGTGGAGGTGGAGGACGTACAGAAAACGGCTATCGTCATACCGTTTGGCCTTTTCGAGTTTCCGTTTATGACATTCGGACTTCGAAACGGTGCCCAAACGTTTCAGTGTTTCATCGACGAGGTAACTCGGGACTTGCCGTTCGTTTTCGCATACATCGATGACCTACTTGTGGCATCCGCAAATGAAACCGAGCACCAGCAACACTTGCGTATTGTATTCCAGCGCCTTCAACGCTATGGCCTAGTCATAAATGCAACAAAAACTCGGCTAGGTCTGAAAGAAGTTGAATTCCTCGGGCACACTATTTCCGCAGATGGCATAAAACCACTCGCAGACCGAGTTAAAGCAATCATAGACTATCCTCGCCCTTCAACAATCACTAAGCTACGCAACTTCATAGGTACCATAAATTTCTACCGAAAATTTATCAAGCATGCAGCTCACCTACTAGCTCCACTTAATAAGCTAGTCGAAGGTCCGAAAATCTGCGGAAAAACTCCAATAAATTGGACAACATCGCTCGAAAACTCATTTTCTGAATGTAAGAAGGCTCTCGCCAACGCAACACTCTTGGCACACCCAGATCACAGCGCAGAGTGGGCCATCTTTTCAGACGCATCCGAGTGCGGAATAGGCGCCGCCCTCCAGCAACGCTCTGGTAAACATTGGCAACCACTCGCTTTCTTTAGTCGCAAACTTGCACCATCTGTGCAAAAGCGATCAACTTACGATCGTGAACTCAACGCAATTTACGAAGCAGCTCAATATTTCCGCCACATTTTCGAGGGACGACACATCGTTATCTATACGCATCACAAACCCATAATGCACGCGTTCAAACAGAAGCCCGAACGTGCATCACCATGGCAATTCCGACGGCTCGACTTTATAAGTCAGTTCACTACCGACATACGGCACATATCCGGGTCGAACAATATTGTTGCTGACGCCCTATCTCGAGTCGATGCTATTCACGCAGCAGTTACATCCGAAGAACTCGCACGTGCCCAGACCAACGATGCAGAGCTCCAGCAACTGCTCTGCAGCTCTAAC
>NW_016157252.1:239624-244313 GCF_001687245.7 Rhagoletis zephyria
CCCCGGCTTATCATGTAGCGGTAGCTTTCGGAAAGGTGGAAAACATATATTTAATACTTGCGCCGGGTATTTAATGTTCGGCTCCGCCCGAACTTAGACTTTCTTACTTGTTAGTATGAAAATTAGCAAAACATTTCAAACATAAACCCACATTTTGACAGGCTACTCGTCCTATAGTTTTACATGCTTCACCAGCAGAAGGACAGTAATATTACGTTCAAATTGGCCCCATTTAACTTGTTAAATGAAAAAAAGCTTTTTGTAAAACACAGTCGTCCACATTGAACATTTCGAGTTAACTTTGACAGTTGATTTCAAATAAATGGCGTGCAGGGTTAGAACTCCGGCAAGCTTAAATCGGAAAAATCGTAGCTGAAAATAATGTTCCATAGTAGTGTTTTTATAGGTCGTTCGTTTACTGGAGAACGTCATAATCTAAAGAAACATTTTTTTCAGATAAGTATGCAAAAATGGCTGCCGATCCTTATTTTATATTCGCCGAAAATGCGTTACGCTATCCTCCAATTGTTTCCCTGGAACTTTACCCTGTAAACCTTAGACTCTACAATCTCTCTTTAGCCAAAGTAAGGAGCCAAATGGATTTTTAATGACAGAGTTATCATCTAATATTTCAAGCAAGTGTTGCATATTTTAGCGAATGAGTGGATAAAACTATCTCTAAAATACCATTTCAACTATTGTTATCGTGGAAAAATTACGAAATGTATGCCATTTTCCAGAAAGAATACCTTTATGAGGCATATTTTTGTTTAGATATAGTATGTGCTACATAAAAATACAAATTAGTCGAATATTATTTATATTATACCTTAAAAATTACCTGAATTCATCAATTCATGTTTGTATTAAAAAGAAAAACAATTTTATTTTATGTTTTTCTTTTTTTAGTTTAGATACTAAAAAAAACGCACTTTATTATTTTGGAATTAAAAACGTAGCAGATCGTAGGTAAAGCGGAGTAGCGAAGTAAGTTTCAGATTTTCTTTGAAACCGTAGTAAATCTACTACGACCGTAGTAAACCTCTAACCCTGTTGGCATGTCAAATGAAAGCTTTTGGCTCATTCTGATTGGCTGAAGCAGAAAGCTTTCTGATACAACTCTGCGCTGAACTGGTTTTCAAACGAGTTAAATGATTTAACTGGTTCAATTTTCCAACAACAATTGCATGCGATTTAACTTGTTTATGAACATGTTTTGTTCATTTAACTGGTTCAAGCCCATTTAACATGTTTAACTCGTCAATTTGAACATAGTATAACGCCCTTTATGCATGTAAAAGAATGCTGGGAGTCGCTTGGGGTTTGTCACCTGCTCTGATGCATTGCTGCTACACAGCAATAGTCAGCCCAATACTGCTCTATGGAGCTTTGGTGTGCTGGAATGCAGCAAAAAAGTCCTTATGCCTCGGGCCAATGGAGAAGGTTCAGCGCCTAGCGGCACTGTGCATCGCGGGAGCGCTGAGGTCCACTTCGACGGCTGCTCTTTAAAAAAGCCTTAGTTTACCGCCCATTGGCCGATTTGCGGAAAACCGTGCTGCGAAATCCGCACGTAGATTGACGGTCATAGGGAAATTCAAATTTAGGACCTTTTGGCACCGCTTAATTGGGGCGGGAAGAATAAGGGGCACAGACTTCATGGCACCTAGTTTTAAGTGGAAACGATTTTTTTGCACAACGGAGGAGGAGAGATGGCGCAAGGGAATGAAACCTAGCCATAGATCCCTAAACATTTTCACGGACGGCTCTAAAATTGTTACGGGAGTGGCTGCCGGGATTTACTGCAGAGGTTTTTGCAATGAGGATAACTGCAGAGCTAGCCTTCACTGAAAGGCAATCAATTCAAAATTACACCTATTCCAAGCGGAAATTAAGGCAGTTTCCTTATACAGTATTTCATGCATAAACGTCGTTCGCAGCCGGGAAGCCATTGACAAGCTACAAAAGCCTACATATCTATTGGGTGCCCGGTCACAAGGGAATCTAGGGTAATGAAATAGCAGATGAGAATGCACCACCAGTTTTCCCTGTAACAGACAAACTACACTTGTATACCACTTCAACACTTGGACAATGAAATATAAGATAATATGATTAGGTAGTTCAGGGCTAGATGGAATGAGTTAGCCACCTGCAAAACTGCAAAATTATATACAACCGATTTTTATTTTACACGGTCTGATACATGATGGTATTTTGCGTTGCCATATGGCAACACGGGGTCAATTTGGGCTAGCGAACATATCAAAATTTGGTAAAAAGAGGAACAGTTCACATTACGCCCCGTGTTGCCAAATTGCAACGGACTTAAAAAACTCTTAAGTTATATATCATGCACGATTGTTTTTTATTGTTATTTATTACCAATAGAGTCACTAATGTTTTAACTAATATTTTATCACTGTCATGTTTTGTAAATAAAAAAAACCCTTTCTATAAATTCATGCTTACTTCTTCATTCATGACATTTTGATGGTTTTCTGCCACTTCTAATTTTGTTTAAAGAACACACTTGCATTACACTCGATAGACAGCAAGGATCTGACGGAAGCGTAAGCGTCTCGAAAGCTACACCTTTAAGGAATTAGTTAACGTTCATATAAGCATTTTTCAGTAAGCGGTTTTTATTTTATACCCTCTTAAACACGATGTATTTTGCGTTGCCATATGGTAACACGGGGTCAATTCGGGTTAAGCAGTCGTTATTCATATGCCCACATACATATGTTACTTTTCATATCAATTCAAGTGTATTACATGCGTTTGGGTGTATGCTCGCTGTGTGCCAAATGTACCAAACTGAGTTAAGCGGGAAGAAACAGGCAAAGCAAAGATGCGAAAATGTGTGCGCTTACGCATCTGTTCATTTGTTTTGTTGTTAGTGTATATGTTCGCTGTCCGCTAACTCCAGTGTTCGAGCCGGTTTTACTCGCGAATGAGCCGGTGTTACTCGCGAATGAGCCGGTGTTACTCGCGAAGGAGCCGGTGTTACTCGCGTAGCAGCCGGAGGTGCTCAGTTCTTCCTTCTGTAGATACAATGTGCGTATCTGCTGCCTTTGCGTAGTAATATTAATGGTGTTCGAGCGGGTGATACTCGCGTTGGAGCCGTAGTTACTCGTGTGGGAGCCGGAGGTGCTCAGTTCTTCCTTCTGTGGATAATATGCGCTGACCTTTGGCGCTGCATACGTATCCACGGTCGCAGTACAAAGTAATTATTGCTTTAATTCAGGTGAACTTTATTGTAGCCTTTGGTTACAATTTCACTTATATAATACTGAATAGATATTAATTTCATGAACAAAGAACAACGTGGTAGACCGCTGCAGAATGACGAAAGTATATAGAAAAAAATGATAGAAGAAAACAGCGCTGCCACAGTGCTGAGTAGTTGGAGTGAATATGGAGCGATTGATTTCGCAGGTAGATGGCGCCGTTAACATCCCGGCAGCCTTGAGAGTATCCATCACTCTCAACACAATGCCTGGTGACTGGACGTATCATCTTCTTCGACAATAATTTTGTCAGAAACTGGAAGCGGACATAGTTTTGAAAATGTCCTCTGCACGATACCTTTACNCCTGTACGATACCTTTACTCGTCTTGATTGTGGCGACTCTTTCTATACCATCCTTGCCTGTAGATAAATTTATGATACGTCCTAGGCTCCACTTAAGTGGTGGGGCATTTTCATCCTTACAAGAACCAAAGTTCCTATTGGGACATCTTCCGTCTTTGTTTGCCATTTAGTTCGTTGTTGAAGCTCTGATATATACTCTGTAGACCATCTTCTCCAAAAGGACTGCCTCAACTGCTCGACAAGTTTATAGCGAATTGGCCTGTGCCCAGTAGTATAATGATCCCTTTCGACGTAGCTAGTCAAGGGTCGACCTATCAAGAAGTGTGCGGGTGTGAGAGGAGAAGGGTCGTTAGGATCTGAGGGCATAGGATACATATGACGAGAATTTAGGATAGCTTCGATTTGTACTAAAACTGTATTAAACTCTTCATAAGTTAACTTAGCATCACCTATTACGCGCACGATATGGTGTTTGCAAGATTTCACCCCAGCCTCCCACAAACCTCCGAAATGTGGTGCGGCTGGTGGTAGGAATTTGAAGTCGATTTGATTATCAGAGGCAAAGTCAAGAATCGATTGGTTACTATCTTGAAAAAGTTCAAAAATTTCTCGAGATGCACCTACAAAATTCCTACCATTGTCTGAGAATATCTTTAAAGGTTTTTCACGACGGGAAATAAATCTTTTCAATGCCAACATATAACCTTCAGCCGATAAACTACTGACCAATTCCAAATGCAAAGCTCTAGTCGCAAAACACACGAATAAACATAAATAGCATTTTTCGAGTTTGGCACCTCTACCTCCCTTATTTAAAATTAAAAACGGACCGGCGTAGTCTACTCCACAGTTCAGAAATGGAAATCCCCCTTCTAAACGTTCGGGTGGTAGATTCCCCATTAGTGGACTTACGGTCTTTCCCCTCATACGGCAGCATTTAACACATTGCCTTACAATTTTCCTAGCGAGGTTCCTACCGCCTAGTGGCCACCAATTTTCTCTGATATGAAATAGCAATAACTGAGGTCCTGCATGTAATAGACTGTTATGTTCATATTGAAATAAGAGGGAGGTAAATTTATGTTTACTACAGA
>NW_016157252.1:249000-268718 GCF_001687245.7 Rhagoletis zephyria
TTATTTATTTGAACGTGCACACTCTTACTGTGCATATATTGAGTGTAAATAACGTGTAAATTTAGTGGAAAGTGCATTATATATTGTGAAATAGTCCCATACAAGTTGGTGAAAATTACAAATTTTAATAACAAATTACTTGAAAACTATAAGGTTCCGCGCTTTAAAACTTTACATAGACCCCCTTTAGAACCCCCTCTACCGCCCCTCCCCCCCCTATTTTCCTTAATACCGTACTCGGGGGTTACCATTCTAAAATTTTCCCTGATTTAGAGCTATCGATAGTGCTATCGATAGTTTTGTTTTTTTTCGAGTCTATCGTGAATATTGATAATTTTTCTGAAAACTATCAAAACTATCGATGGTGTGACTATCGATAGTTTGACACCTCTAGCAACTGCTGATGCTTTGCTAGCACTTCGGCAAAGCAAATCAAATCAGTTGCTGCTGAGACTTCACTGCGCAACTATTGGAATAATACACACATACACATTCTTTATACATTCCGGATAATCCCATTTCACAGCCGGAATAAACAGAATGCGTTTGAAATATACGTCAACATATCATCAGGAACGTTCTAAAGAATAAATAAACAGAAAAGTTTATTCCAAACGTTCAGAATGAATAAAGAAATTCAGCCAAAATGTTTCGGGAGGAATGGGAAATACATTTCTTATGTATAGAAAATATGGATGGGTGTGCGCAATGCGTGATCTGCTATCGCTATGTTATGTCTTGTTTAAAAAGACATTACAAACTGTGTCATAGTCATTTTGAAAAGGTGAAAGAGGGTGATCAAGCACTGAAGCTTTTAGAATTAAAAGCAGCGTTCTTTATAAATTTATGGTTGGTGAAAGTAATATACGTCAACACGAAAATGTCAATGTCTAACTGAAAATGATTGTCTATCAGAAAATAATAGATCATTTCTAAAGAAGCATCTTATTCTGTCACTTTGACTTTTTATTTCTAGAACAGTTTTAGGTATACAGTTTTATAGCCCATTAAAATTCAGTAGCTCAAAGAGCAAATTTCAAGCGCGATTTTTAATGATTGGCAATTTCTTTTATATGGAAGAAAATGCCTAGCACCGTCAGCAAAAAAAAAGATAAACATTAAATAAACAAAAAATATAAATAGCCAAAACTGGTCAAAATTTCACTTAACTTAATCAGCTGACCATAAGTGCATAAAACATATTCATAAATTTATTTATTTGAATCTATCACATTGTTCTGGAATGTACCATAATTTTTCATGCTTATTTACCCCTAAGAAAACTTTTTTCGTTCGAACACTCTCAACAGCAACTGATTTTGTTTGCTTTGCCGAAATACCAGCGAAGCATCAGTTAATCGTCAATTACACTAGTTTACACGAAAAAAGTACCTCGATAAAAAAGTGCTTTCTAGCTTAATTTATGGTCGCTGAAAATGAAAATAACACTCATTTATTTTTCTCAAGAAGCGTTTTTGTGATTTTTGCAAAAAACATGTTTTTCGTATCTTATTCCAGTTTTTCACCGAAATCTCCGAGGGAGTTAATGTTATGAAACAATAATATACATTTTTAGAAAGGTACACACCTCTGCTTTACAGCAATATGCCATTATTGGTAATCTAGTGATTATTAATTCCACAGCAGCCGTTCAAAGTTAAAAAAATGGTAATTTTTTGAGCTTTTTGGAAATGAATAAGGTTTATTGACTTTTTTTCAGAAGATAAAATTTTTTAATGCAGATATATATGATAACAATTTGAAGACCATTCTGTGACATACAATTTAAGGTAAATATTGCTTCGAACGAAGAAGAAATGTAGAAGTTATGACGCATAATGTAAATACAAGCAATTCGAGGTTTTTAACATTTTCACACTTCAGGTCGAAGATATGATTTTTCCGTCAAACTTCTTCATTTGTGTTTCATTCTGTCTTCTCGAAGTTGCATCCAACAATAGTCGCCCATCATGACCTGATCCCAGAAACCTTCATACCGCTTTTTGTTGTCGCTCTCAGCTCCCAAATTCGGTGGAAAAAAGTCGCAATGACTATTGGGCAGGTGCATTTTCAGAGACATTCGAGTACCTGTAATAAATAAAATATTTTGTAAATTATTAAATAGTTTTTTCTTAAAATAATTATTTTAATCCATACAAGGTATAACCGTTGAATATATTTAGGTATAAGTCACAAAAAGAAAATTGCATGGATTTTCACAAACTTACATTTAACCTAAAAATACTTCACACTCACCAATGTCATTGAAGTTTTCCTTTGACAAAATTTTTCATTAGCCAGAGTTTTATGTGCAATGGTGGAAAAATAACGCTGTTTTTTCAACTAGTGCTGTTTAAAGAACGTTGCTCTTTCCTACGAAATGATCATTACGCTTTGGCCACTCGCGTTGAGTAAAATGCTTTTCATCTGCTCTGCTATCCCAGAGACACAAGAAACAGCTGTATTTCGTATAGTCACCCTGTAGACCAGTGAGTATAGCGACGACATTCAAGTCACAACATATCTTCCAGTTGTAAGAACTGTAGTTAATCAGTTTGAGTAACTCTTTCATTGTCTCGTATGTTTCTTTCACGTTTGTGGAATGGTCAATGGGAATGGAAGGATTCTTATTACCTTTATGAAGTAAAACAGCTTTCACACTATATTTGCTACCATCAATAAATAGACGCCATTCGTCCGAGTTATGATTTTCTCCAAATGCGGCAAACATCGCGTTAACATTGTTGCAGTAGTAAAAGTCATCTGTTTTTGAGAAATATTGTTCGAATTGTTTGCTACGATTTCTGAAATAAGTTACTTTTGTCTCTGATTCCAAATACCGACTTCTTGTAAGCGTGATGCGAGTAATTCAGATTTTTCTTTTGATAAGTTCAAATCACAACACAGATCATTTAGGGCCAATTGATTCATCAGGTTCGGTTTTTGACTCGCTGATCCTGAATAAACGCTGGGATTTGAATCCGAAAACACAGTTCCTTGCGAACTAATTTTTTCTTCTTTCAGTGCTGGTGGTTCGCGTTTTGGGTACACGGAAGAATGTGGTGCAGTTGTTGTCACTGATGATACATTGGGATAAACAGCTTTGCAATTCTTTCCTCCTTGGATTTTGGTTAGGCAGAAGTAGCAATCACATGTCACATGATCAATCGGGTTTCTCCATTCGCACGGCATTCCGAAAGATAAATACTTCTTTTTGCCTATCGGAATGCGCTTAATCGTACAAAACATGGTGCACATACAGAGTTTGGAGTCCAATGTTTATCCGGATTCTTGGCTTGAATTCCAAAATATTGTTTATAAGCACTTAAAATGTTTGTGGTTATTTTTTTCCGAGCACTTTGTTTGAATATGTAAAAACCACAAATAAAGCAAAACTTATCCGGTGAGTGATTGCACATTTTAGGCTTTTTCCTTAGAGCAAAAACTTCATTCTAACATAAGAGAGAACACAAAAGGAAGAACTGTCCAACAAAAGTACGAAACGAAATCCGATGACGTTTGTCAACTACCTAACGGGGCAGGAAAATATAGCGGAAGTTCAATGTCGCTCAAGCAGTAACGCATTTTAGCGACTGGAGACATTTCTCTTCCCTCGTACAATGTTTACTTTGATTCAGCATATAAATTAACACAAAATAAACTTTTTTTTTGTGTTTTTTACCATTTTGGTAACATTCCGTGGATATGGATTCAACCCCAGCCCTGCTTCATAATTTATTCTGTGTAGGTGTAAAAAAGGGAAATTTGAATGTCAGAAGCTGAATATGCATCATTTTACAAAATACGTGATAACTTCAACATTTTTCGTCCGATTTAGACAGTCTTTCACTTGACTTGTTTGTTATAAAATTATTTTGAACTAAAAATTTCATGTATTGGACAAAAAAATTTTTAATCAGTAGTAAAACGTTGATAAATTTCAATAATTTCCAAAAAAGCTCAAAAAATTACAACCTTTTTAACTTTGAACGGCTGCTGGGGAAGTAATAATCACTAGATTACTAATAACGACATATTGCTGTAAAGAGGTCTGTTCCTTTCTAAAAATGTATATCATTGCTTCATAACATCAATAAGACACGAAAAACACGTTTTTTGCAAAATGAAATGAGAAATAAATGAGTGTCATTTTCGTTTTCAGCGACCCCAAATTGTGCTAGAAAGCACTTTTTTATCGAGGTACTCGTTTGAAACTGAAAATTTTTAAACTAGTGTTATCGTAAGACGCACGAAGACGATGATAGTATACATGTGTCGTAGGGTGGCCAGATATTATAGTGCCATAATCAGTACAGTTGGGATCAAAAATCAGTACAAAGCCATAAAAATCAGCTCATTTTTAACAATATAACAACCAAATAACAGCGCATTAATTTAACAAAAAATAACTAATAGACTTTTAAATACATATAGTATTATCAATACAAAAATTCATTACTTTAAAATAAATCAAAGATATTACGTAGTATGTATGTACAGTAGAGTGGTCCAAAAACAATAAAGTCGGAATTTTAATGCCGCCAGCCCCTAGTTTTGTTCCATTCCGAAAACAAATATACCCATATGTTTTTATTTTGAAATCAAAAAATATTTAGGGAGTGCTCACAGCGCTCAAAGTTTTCCATGTATTTTATATAGGGAAAAAACAACTTTTCGTAGAAATGGTGCAAAATTCTTGAAAATGAATATTTTTCGAACGGAAAACTGTGCTTCTCCTCAGGAGACTTCCAATATTAACATCCAATTGTTTATTTAACAATTTTTTAATATTAAAGATTTTTTATTGGTCCCCCCATTGCATTTTCTAGGGGCTTTGGAGGACCTATAAAATATAGTTACCATGAAAATATGGTTAAAGAAACAATTGAGTATTATTACGGGGAATCTCCTGAAGATAGGCAAAGTTTCCGATCGAAAAATATTGATTTTCACGGATTTTACACCATTTCTACGAAAAGTTGTTTTTTCCCCATATAAAATACATCGCAAACTTTGAGCGCTGTGAGCATTCTCTAAATATTTTTTTATTTCAAAATAAAAAATAGGGGCATATTTGTTTTCGGTATGGAACAATCCTAGGGGGTGGCGGCATTAAAAATCCGACCTTATTTTTTCACATACATTTTTGGACCACTTTAATGTACAGTTGTGCTCACGAAAATAGTAGTAAAATGTATTGACAGGTTTTGAAAATGTTTTCTTTCCTTACTTAATTTAAATTTTTTATAAAAATATAGTTAATTCTATAACAAAAGATATGTGAGTTGAAGTCTCAATCTTTCTAGAAAATTTATAAGAATTGAGAAAATTAAAAAAAAAATTTGTAGTCCATTCAGTTTCAGTAGAAGACGAGCTCGAGTCAGAATCGGTTTGCATATTTTGAGCTACAAATTTAAAACACATTTAGTTGGTGTGCTTATTAAATACAAAATTCACATTAAAATGTTGACTGAAAGGTATATTACCGAATTATTACGAATTTTCGAGTACGAATGAAATTTAATAGTGTTGAATGTGTATGTGCAAGTAAAATTACAGGTGGTCGAACATCAAAAATCAAAGTAAAGCTACATATATTATATCCAAGAGTCGATAGTTTGCACCTTTTCCAAATTTTTAGAGCTTACATTGCACCGTAGCAGTAGTCGTCTTAAGTTTGAAATACTGACAGCCGATTTCTCCGTGGATGTTTAATTATAATCGAAAGATTATCTCTTATTGTCATCTTCTCAGTGTTTAATATATGATTAACTCACCACCACCTTTCATAAGATTTATTAATGGCGAAATCAGCTTTTCCTGTAAATCCTGTAAAACCTGCAAATCGTGAAGTTGGCTTGGGTTGAATCCAAACAGTTTGTTATTTTGCGAAATCCTAGGAAACGAAACAATTGCAAGCTGACACCTTTTCAATAATGGTTTAAATTTAATGAATGCTTTCAATCTGCTCACACGTATGAGTTGTCAAAAACCATTGTTTTGAACATGTAAACCTCAAGTAAATGTCAATTACACCAATTTACAAAAGTATTAAATGTAAAAATCAGTAAAAAATCAGTACAAACTCAAAAAATCAGTAGATTTGGCGTACTGATTTCGGGCTCTTAAAAATCAGTACAATAGAAAAAAATCAGCACACGTACTGATTAAATCAGCGCATCTGGCCACCCTAATGTGTCGACGTCGCAGCAAGCAGCATTTGGAAGCCCAATTACATGTGTTTGGAAAATCAAATAAAATTATTGTTTAAAAAAAACTAAACCCTCGCTATTATAATTTCCATTCGAATGTAACTAGAGAATAGAAATCGCTGCATCTTTTAGGCGCATCAATATTACATAGTTACATCCCGAGCTAATCAGCCCTATTCTGCATTTCGATTACGTTCCCGCATTCCGCGCCGTAAGAAAGAGGAAGAGGAAGAGAGAAAACATCTTTCGAAATCAGCTGTTTGCCTAGGAATGTGTGAAATCGAAACAAAACAAAGAAATATTGGCCACCAAAGTATAGCAGCTTATAAAGTTGGAGTTTGTAAATATTTTAAAATAACTAAACATATCTAGCATCACTGTAATTTAAAAATAAAATTTCGTTTGCTCTTAATTTAAGTTTCATTCTTATAATCCATAGCCGCGGCGTTATTGCTAGAAGAGGAGGACGAGTCCCAGATTGCTGATGCGGAAGTTGAAAGGCGGAGATTTAGGGACATGTTTGATCCTTCTCAGATGAGTGAAGAGTAATAAGAAATTCATCTTGAACTGTATTACTCATCGCTCAAATCCAGTGAAATTATAAACGTTGTTCGAGCACTCCACAACATTTGCATTTACTACAGAGTAGAAGATTTGAACGCAAATGAATTCCATTTTGAAAGCCGTCAGGAGGAGGGGAAGAACAAAGCTTATCCTTCCATAGCAAATCGAATTCGAGACAACATACACACCTCTTTTTAAAAAGTTAGTAAAAACGAGTGCAATAATAAAAACATCTTTTTTATGTAACTTGACATTTTATGTATGTATGTATGTACATATGTACATCTACAAATTTTATACAAAAAGAATAAATTGTATTCGGTGCATTTCACAGTCTTATTTATAGATAATGAAAATAAAAACGCCTGAACTTCCTCTTTGAAAACCTCGCCCAATATCCTTTTTGGTTGCCATTATTTGAGGCCTTTTTTCGTATTGCCCGTATTACCGCTCGCAAAAACACAGAAATCGAGAAAATTCATTTATGATGGCTTTTACAATCATGCACAGTATATTTTACTTAATTTTTTTAATAAAATTTTATTATTTAAACCCACGAAGATAACAATCGAAACGTTCTCCGACAGCAAATTTGCAACTTAGAAAAACGGAACTACGATCGAAATGTAAAATAGGTATAATCGTCAATTTCGAAGATTGATCGAAAGGAAACGGTACGCAAAATACCAAAGTTGCCAAACGGAGAAAATTTCGATTCGAGTCGAAATGCAGAATAGGGCTGAATAAAAGGGAGGTAAAATAAAAATGCCCGCCTCTGCTATAGATACTACTACAGCAGATCATCATAGTTCAGTGTTTAACTGACTTTATTACACCGTAAATGATAATGAACTGTTAAATACTGAAAATGCTACTACTTAAACCAAATTTACGTAAAAATGCACATTCTTTGACGTTTCTCCGAGTAGTGAATTTCATATCCAGCTTGCAGCCAGAGGCAGTGGCATGTTAGACTCTAAAATCTACTCATCATGTTGGAGCAGCTCCGGGTCTCCAAGCAAACGCATGTCCAGAATTTATACGGTAGCAATTCATAGCAATTACTATTGTATGTGTGTATGAATAATATGTAACATTCTAAACTTTGATCAAATCGATGTTAAGTATTTTTGAGTAGCTTCGGGAAATGGTTGCCCCAGCATGGATGTGCTTAATGAGCTGCCTGGGTGGATGCGCTGGCAGGAATTGAAGCCTCTATAACTACATATACAAAACTCGTTTTTTTTTGAATAAAGACTTAAATATATTCGGAATTTTACTTGATAAATTCACCAAATAACACAAAATTCATGTCTTTCATAAAAATGTAATTTTACAATGGATATTTTTTTTAATTTTAAATTAACATTTAAGAAAACTCCATTCGGTGCATAACTACGATTTGAGGTTTCCAGTTTATAGAAACACAAGCTAAAATGATGTACTTAACTATTGATATTATTCTTAATTAAGCATTGATATTGCATTTCACTTAGATTTTGTTCATAAATAACACATAATAACATATATTCTATCCTCGAAAAGAACTTTTTCTAATCATTAGGCGAAATTCCCCACAGTTAGTGTTGCCATGCGCGCAAAACGGAAACGCTGTACCCAACCCAAAAGTACTCCTCGGGGACCAATTGGTGAAAAATTGTGAAAAGGTATATTACTGTATATACTGTGTTTTCCGCTACTACCAACAAGCAATTTCACCACATCTGTTATGTAACCGTATGTTTGTAGTAGGGCGAAGAGGCATGTAGGCATGCTAGCGTGTCCTGGCCTAGCTCGTCGGTGGAGGGGTCATATGCACTTGCCTAACTACCAGCTACACTAACAAAAATGTATTTATACTCATGCCTGCGACTGAAATGAAATGCGAAATAAGCGAAGAAATAGAGAGAGACAAAGAAGGAGAAGAATGCCTGTCCAGTCAGGTGGAGTCTCCCACCCACTTCATCGAAAAACTTTCGTGAAAGCTTGGGCACCACTCGGACTCCCTACACTTAGTGATGCCCCCTTAAAGCCAGATTATGGCAACTTAACTTAACTTAACGGAACGTAGAACTTAGAGAATCTAAATGAAACAGATTTCGCCGTGGCATTAAGTTACGTTAAGTTTCGGCTGTTCAATTATAAGCAACACACATTTAACACAATTTTTAAGAGAGAGCCGTAAGTTACGTTAAGTTGCCATAATCAGACCATAAGCCTTCTTCTCCTTCTCATTTTCGTTGTTGGTGTTTCCGACAGGGTAGGAGTGTGATGTAATGTCAAAGAAGGAGAAGAAGTTGTAATGTGTAATGATTTTCCGTCATCCCTTGTCAAATTTGGTTTGGAGACAAACCGGTTTCGGCATTGTACCATCTTCAGTGTCATTTTTCGTTCTCGTTGAAGATGGCACAACGCCGAAACCGGTTTGTCTCCAAACCAAATTTGACAAGGGATGACGGAAAATCATTACACATTACAACTTCTTCTCCTTCTTTGTCTCCCTCTATTTCTTCGCTTATTTCGCATTTCATTTCAGTCCCAGGCATGAGTATAAATACATTTTTGTTAGTGTAGCTGGTAGTTAGGCAAATGCATATGACCCCCCACCGACGAGCTAGGCCAGAGCACGCTAGCATGGCTACATGCCACTTCGCCCTACAACAAACATACGGTTACATAACAATGGCGCCCAACGTGGGCCCGAACCCACGACCCTGAGATTAAGAGTCTCATGCTCGAACATTTTAATAAACTATAATTATCTCGCGAATGCCAGTTCCGATTTTCATGAAATTTTATTTATAAATAGCTTTCAACAACCACAAGTCAAGGGTCCAAACATTTACTTTTTTCCTCTAGGTGGACTAGAGACCGATCTATCCGAAAAAATGTTATTTATGGTGCGCTTTGTTTGAAATTTGACACGTAGATGCCTGGATTAGTATATATCGCACTCGATCTTTAAAAGTGAAATTTGGCATTTTTGAAATTATGCACTACAAATTTAGACAGAGCTTTTAGTTACCTTTCAGCAAAAGCTGGAGCAAATTTTTGTTATAATTTGTTGGAAAAAAAACTAATATAAAGTCCCCCTTTCCCATGTGATTAGCATGTGATAAGAAATAGTTTTTCGCATTTTCTGATGAACGTGTAATTTTGAGTTGTGCCACCTTTGAAGATCGACATATTATAGATATACGTAGAATAGAATTGAATGATTTTTTACGGTTCGAAAGGTGTTTCAAGGTCCTGCCTAGCGTGCGGGTCTTGGCTATTTATCTATATTTATTATTTTTATGAGAGCTGATCTCGCGAACGATTTTTTTTTTGCAATTTTGGGCATCTACTACACACACATTCTATAAGTCACTCATCATCCGACTGATTCGGGGCACCGAAATTGCGCATATGGAATCTGTGCATTTAGACATTATTTCGGTTTCAACCGAAACTGTGCATGTATGCTTTATTTCGGTTTTTACCATATGCATTATTTCGGTTTTAAACCGAAACTGTGCATGTATGCATTACTTCGTTTTTCTCATATGCGTTATTTCGGTTTTCAAACGAAAGTGTGCATGTATGCATTATTTCGGGTTTTTCATATGCATTATTTCGGTTTTCAACCGAAACTGTGCATATATGCATTATTTCGGTTTTTTTCATATGCATTATTTCGTATGCACAGTTTCCATATGCACAATTTCAGGGTGCCGACTGATTCGGATGCCGATTCCTTAAAAAAAAAACTGCCTGAATATATGTTTATTCAAGAACAAGTTCTTTTGATAAACTTTTATAATAACAGAAGAAAAACATGAACAAATAATATTACAAAACAAACAATCATTCAAGAATCTTTTCACTTATTTATGTACATAAATATGTATTAAAGGTAGTATATCGCCTATGCATACATATAATTGCAATTGGTTTCATAGTCTTTTTCTTATTCAATGTTAAAAAAATAGTTCATTGGAAATCACATTTCCTAGTTGTACACATGGTAGTAAAAATATGCAGCTTCTGCTTACTATAAAGGTGTTGTATATAACACAATTTGTTAATAAACAGCAACCGTAGATTTTTAATGACAAAAGTATTTTTGGAGCGTAAACAATTTAACAATCCAGTGAAAAGAACCCGAAGGATTTGGGAATTCAGCGATTAATTCAAGGATAATCGTGACAGTAGTTACAGTAACGATTTTTTAGCATTTTTTGGCTATTTCTCTTTCGTTTATTTAATGTTTCTTATTTTTTTATGAAAGCGTAGCTCGTTATCTAACAAAAGCCATGTTAGTAACAATATCAAACTTTTTCTTTAAATATTCTGAGCATGCAGTTTTGTAAACCATTCAATTTGATTTTAATGAAGTGCAAATTTTAAGTAACTAGGACTTACTATTCATTTCTGGGAATTTTTTTGTGGACGGTGTTGCGGATTTTCTCCACACAAAAAAATTTTCGAACATACATACTTTGTTTGAAAGAAAATGCGTGAACAAAAATTGTCAAAAATCAACACTTACCTAGCTACTTCAAACTCAAGGCACATAGATACAGGTAGAAGCCATGGTACAATAATTACAGGTATTGTCTTCCCAGAGAGCGCATATTCCGATTTGCCTTATTTGAAAAACATCATCGTTGCCGACAGTAAAAGGTAAGGGAAATATTTCCATACCCCGTATACCACATATTTACACGTATTTGTTTAAACAAACCTTCTTACAGAGAATTTGTTTAATTTGCAAAAGCCGAAAAGTAAACATTGGCTTAGTAAATAAATTCAAAATTTGAATAGCTCACTTTGTTTCAACGTTTTTTCTTTTGTTTTGAAAAATTATTAAAATTAAATTGAGTGAAAACAAAAATCAAAGCCAAGTAAAAATAACGAATCAACATTGAACTGCGTCAAATTGAAAATAAGGGAGAACGAATTTTGATGTGAAGCAAAACTCTCTGGGTAGACAATACCTTTAATAATTGTACAATGGGTAGAAGCAAGGTGCGTTAAACAAAGTGTGATTGACAACTCAGGTAGGCTCTCTTTTAAGGTACTATTATGCCAAAAAATATAAACAATCGATTCAAAATTCATACAAAATTTTTTCAATTTCACTTTATAGGATGGTTCTTCTGAGAGCAGTGTCAAATTCAATCACACTTAGTTGAATACATTTTGGGTAGAAGCCCTTCCGGCATTACTCTCATGAGAACCAAACCTGCAAACTTCAACTGGGTTTGTTTTTTTCCTATATTGCGAATGTTATGTCGTTTTGTTTGAAAAGTTTAAATTTTTTTATTTTAAATGACGTCTTGTCCGGCTATTTTGTTCCCTAGTATATAAATAAATATGTATATGCAGACCCCATCAAACCATCAACAAAATTTATCCCGTAATGTGATATCTCACTTAAATTTTAGTACTAGAAAAAGTGCAGAACATATTGGTCAAAGTCGAATGTCTCAGCCAAACCGTAATTGATTTTCAAAATTTATAGCTAATTAAAAACAAAACTGCTTACGGTTTCGTTCTTATATATGTACATTAAAGTGGCCCTTATTTTTGAAAATCGGAAATTTGCGGGTGCTACCCCTTAAAATGGTTACCTTTATTGAAAAAGTAATTCCCTAAAAATTTTGGCTCTATTAATCTAGTCTAACCTGTGCCACAAATGGGTCGAAGTTGAGATAATGACTGTATCACGTTGCGTCAGTGCTGCCTTTGGCTAGCCAAATTATTAGCGGCCTTTGCACGGTTACTATTGTATAAAGCATAGCATGATGCAAAAAAAAATTATTTCTGTTCACCCCATCATTCATAAATAAATGGACAACTAATTTTTAAGCAAAAAAACAAAACCGACTTCAATTCTCATAAACAAATGTAAGATTATCGTTAATTTCTTTATGATCCAATGATCGGACTTAAACCAAATTAGTATGGGACCACCTGTGGGGTAACACCTTTCCTTTAAAAAAAAAAAAGAATTATAGAAATCGGTTAACGTGGTCCAAAGCAGTGTTGCCAAACATGGGCTTTTCCTACCAAAACTGGTAGGCTTTTTTCCATTTGGTAGGTTGGTAGGCTTGATTGGATTTTGGTAGGTTTCGGGACTACGAGTAATAGTTACTTGAGAAAAATAGAAAATATGTATCTCCAAACATTTTAGCAATTTTTTTTACCTGAATATTTCACCGGTGCGTTCGTATAACGGCGGCCGCAAACATGATTCCTCAGTACAAACGTATGCCCTTATTATTGCCAATATACAATACGAACATCCATATATACTTTATGGCGTACTGGTGCCTAGATTCCAGGAAAGTCTGTCAATGGGCTTGTACCCAACAATATTCTGGGCGGATTCGCAGTCGAAGTCCGTGTTCGCGAATTTTATCGTAGAAGGCAAATGAGGCCAGAATAAATAGTATGTAAGATATTCTGGCAGCTTTAGAAGCCTTAGAGTCTTTTAAACTGCATCAAGGCTTGTGAACTCTTGAACCACCTGGGAGCCCACAATTGCGTACCGCTGTGAAGGTTTCAGGGACATGAAGGGTTTGAAGGCAAAGAAATGGCTGACTGTCTTGCAAAGAGTGGAGCCCAAATGCGTTTGCATGGTTCCGAGCCTTTCTGCGGTACATCTAAAGGATACACTGCAAACCTACTTAGGAGCTAGCTGGGAATTTCTGCACACTGGCGGAAGTCGAAGAGAATAAGACAATCAAAGAGATTCATAATTTTTGAGGAGGAACTCCGAAAGATACCTTGAACTTAAAACTCTTACTGGCTACCTGACAGCACACTGCAAGTTAACGTACTGATTGAATTAAATAGTCTTTCTGTAGAGACTGATGTAGGTTTTGTGGGCCGGTGAAGGAAACCCCAGAGTATATTCTATGTGCCTGTCCACGAAGCATGAATAGTAGATTGATGCACTTTGGAGAAGGATTGTCTTCTCCATCTAAAATTTGTATCCAAAGTGCTGAGCTTTTTAAATAGCCTAAGGTTGGAGCGATTACAATTAGGATTTAGCACAATATATCTTCTTAGGTCGCAACGCGGGTATCTCCGACGTAATAATAATAATATAGTCACTTGACACGAATAAAGACGCTCGAGTGTTTTGACGGCGAAAAAGGATGCGTGAAAAAAATTTGTGAAAAAAGACGCGTAAGCATGGATTCAACATCATTCCGGAAAAAAACTCTTTTGGGAATTCGTATACTCGCAAACATAGTTGACCGCGAAAATAAGTCTTCTTCGTTTTTCTTCGCCGTCGAAGAGGTTAACGCGTCTTTCTTTGCCCTCGCCTATGTTAAGGGCCGGTTACTACGATTAAACATAGTTATCGACGTTACCAACTAAGAATTCTTCTTCGCCGAAATTTTTAAGCGTCTTTTTTCGATGTCAACTTTTGAGCTCGCGTCTTTATTCGTATATAATGACGATATGTATGTATGTACAGTAAAATGAATCGTTATACGCAGTTAATTTGTTTTATTGTACTATACTAGCTATGTTCTCGTTTTACTAAATGTTATGTTAGCTATGTTTTTAATTAATTTGACATTGAAAAAAAAATATATTAAAACTCAAAAAAATATTTGGTAGGTTTTGGTTGGCATTGGTAGGAAAAAAAAATGTGTCTGTGACAACGCTGGTCCAACGTTATGCGGTAAAATACGTAAAAAAAATATTCCGACGGATTGATAACTGATAGCCTTCGCCTTTTTGTGAAGTCGGTTAAAAATAAGTTTGATTTCGTTCCTTTAAAATATGTATGTATATTTATGACTTTTTACATGTACGAGTAAGTAGATAATAACGCACAGAACCACGATACATGGTTAATTATTCCAACCCGTTTGTGACATGGGTTAATCTGGGTCAATTGAGTCTATATTGAATGATAAATATTTTCTCCTTATATGTAAAAATTTCTGGGGGTAGCACCTCAAAAAACTAAAAAACAAAAATTTTAAATATGCCTTTCATTTCATTCCATTTTAAGCTAGAATACGCGGTTTTGTACATTTATCAGTTTTGAAAGACTATTTTTCATTAAATTTTAAAGATCGAACATGTTGTGAGAAGAGGATTTATAGACCTTTAAAACGATGTATAATAATCTATTGTCATACTTGGATTGTCGGGATTTTCATGGAGCAAATAAAAAAAATTATATTTTCTTATTTTTTTAAGTTTTGACGATTTCTTATTTCAAGAATTACAAAATATGTAGTACAATCAAACTGATAAATCAAAAATCATATTTTCTGACCTAAAATGAGAAGTCGCGAACTTTAAATGATTTTTAAAAAACCTCATAAAAAGGAAGGAAATTATGGGTTAGGTCCATGAAATAAAAAAATAAATAAAAATTCAATGGGCACCCTATGTATGTATACTAGTAAACAAAATAGTCGGACAAGTCGTAATTTAAAATGAAAAAATGTTAAAAATTAAAAGTTTGCATATACTCTGTAAGATTCCTTTCAGTGATCGGACTTCTACCACATTGTTGTAGATCTGCCACTTTTTTGAGCATCTACCACATCTACCACACAAGGTCTGAAATCTACCACATATTCGCGTTTTGAGTAGTTTTATTTTTGCTCAACATAATTTTAAGAGCAAAAATTGTCCAACACTAAACATTAACAACAGGCAGAATGGGAGGATAAAATAAACTGTAAAAGAGTAAATTTTCTCAATATTCAATTTTTCGACATCAAACGTGGTGTTATTGTGTTAAATTGCAAAATATATGATTTATAAAAAGAATTAATAGCGAAAATGATAAAAACCGGCGATTTTTGTGAAAGGATTAGCATATTTCAGTGCATCTCAAATTTCTAAAGCGTTGTTTACTTTTACTTGAGAATTGTCAAAATTGGCAAATCTCAAGTAGCATTTCTGGAACGAGCCACATTTGTTCGCTACATCGTGATGTGATAAAAAGAAAAGCTGGCAGCACTCCGCAAGGTTACAGAAATCTTTCAAAGTATGTTCGTAACTGTCAAGGACAAAAATTGCCAAAACTCAACACAATTTTTATCAACCTCAATCTTGCACTTTATTATACTAAAATAAATTTTGTTTTAGATTCTAATTAAAATGTTTGCAATTTAGGTGAAACCTTGCATATTTTTTTTAGTTTTTGTACAAAGTTTGATCCAAAACCTGAGATCTACCACATTTTTTTGAAATCTACCACATTTTTTCCAGATTCTACCACACAAATTTTTTTAAGTCCGATCACTGATTCCTTTGCCATTTCTTAAGATAAATTATCAATTTAAACATTGTTGTAAGCAGCGAAATGTCTTATCTTGAATCACATACATATATACGTATTTTTCACCGGGTAAACAGAAATAAAGTTACGAGCAAGTATACCTGTGCGACACCCTTTGAAAAACGCGGTTTTTGACCTTAAGCCCAGATTTTGAGGGTGTATTTAAAATTCTGAGTATGCAGATTTTACTGCTTGAATAGACCTACAACAAGTGTGAACCTCGAAAAAACTATATACATTTTTTTTTGTCACACAGTGTAATTTAGATCGCTTTTAATAATCTGTATATCGTCGTTTAAAGTACAAAACCGCGTATTAACAAAATGCAAAGCCGCCTATGTGAGGTTGCATAAATTATTATCTAGATAGTAAAAACACTCATATTTCAAAATGGTTCTCTTTTTTATAAAGCAATCGCATTTCTGGATAGTATATTTCACGACGAATGGATAAGGATTGAGCCAACAGATTCTGTAAGCAAATCCAATTTTTGGCAGTAAATGTCAGTTACGCGATTTTTGACGATACGCGGTTTTGTACTTTATACGACGATATGCGTGTATGTATATGTGTATAGCCAGCAAAAACAGCGGCAAGAAATCCAAAAATTGAAAGAAAGGTGAATAGAAAAGTGCCACGAAGGGTTGTGCAACGAATACGTTTCCGGTTGGTTTTCTGAAATTTTTCATTCTGAACTTCACATATGCTTATTCGTAGTTAATTATACTCAGAAATTAATTATACTTTTATAAATACTTTTTAATATGTTCGTCTGCCGGCATAAGAACCTGGGACCTCATGAAAGCTTACAAATAGTCGCACGCTTGTCTGCACACTCAGCTACTGTCGAATACTATATGTACATGTTCTCAAATGTTGAGTTTTAGCAAATGTTTTAAAATTATTGTTTTCAAATAACGTGATATTTTTCGGTAGTTTTCGGATACGAATATTATATTAAATAATAAAATTTTACCAAAATTGGAAAATACAAAGGTTCACAAGCACGAAATGGCAATACCGCTCAACAATATTTGTATATTTGTCACTGGCATTTGTCATCAAGTGGCAAATCAGATATTTGTTCATTTGCGTAATTTTTATTTGGCTTATGTAGCAGCATTGCGTTCACACGATTTGGCCACCAGGGTTGTTTTTCATTTGCCACAAGAAGGCAAATATTTGGCTTTTCTGATAAATGACAAATGTAATTTAGCGTTCATATGATTTGTCTATGAATTTGAAAAATTTTTAGCCAAATGTACAAATCGTGTGATCCCAGCTTTAAACAATGAGCTATACTTTTATAAAAAAAATAATAATTAAAAATTATTTGGAAAAACTATAATAAATAGCCCAAACCGGGAGACAGTGGCATTTTACTTTTAAAAATGTGAAATATGCTTCAAGAATTTATTTGTGTATAATTGAAGTTAAACTATAAGCTTAATGAAACCTAGTTTAACTTAGTGGGACTTTCTGACAAAACTGGCTATGACACTATAGGCTAGCTGAAGAGATCTCAATGATAAGCTACGTTAAATTAAGCCTACACTAACTGGAGCTGTACAATGAGTTGTATTGTTCAACACACTGCAATAGACAAAAAAATTGGTTTTGTTTGGTTGCCGGAAAAGGGAGGTAATGCGTTGACGGAAATGGGGAAAAGTACAATTAAGCTCCAAAAGTTCCACTTTTCGTCATTAATTTGGTACAATTTAAAAATCTTAAATATCAACTCTGGTACGCAGTACCAAAAAATAGTACAATACTATATATTCGATTGGCAACCCTACCCGTAAGGGTTGTTTTTTCATAGATGAAAAAGGTGATTGCCAAATCATGATTCATGAACTATCACCAATTGATTTAATTAAAAAATTTTAAATTACGAATATTGTAAAAACATAATGCGAAAAACCAAACGCAAAACGCAGCTGAAATAAATACGAGAAATATTTGAAGAAAGAGTGTAGAAATGATCCAGAACTTGCAAAACATGTTTCGTTTCCAC
This sequence comes from Rhagoletis zephyria, assembly GCF_001687245.7. Classification (NCBI taxonomy): domain Eukaryota; kingdom Metazoa; phylum Arthropoda; class Insecta; order Diptera; family Tephritidae; genus Rhagoletis; species Rhagoletis zephyria. Next base: position 267,098 of record NW_016157252.1, read on the forward strand.
AAAAGTAAAGCGAACACTATTAAATTGAAGAAACAGTCCATGTCCAAAAACCCCGGAGGAATACTGAAAGAAGTCTGTGTTTTAAATTAGCATATTTTGAACGAATTCGGAATGTCTAAGGTGAAAAAGAAACCAACCTTTCTATAAGGAAACAATTATAGAAAAGTAATTTTCTTACACTGTATTCATGTCTCCGCCAGTAATTTGTGACGACATCATTTAAAAGCAGCTAAGGAGAACGCCGACACTATTTATTAGATGATACATTCAAGCCAATGTGCCAAAATGCGGGTATAAACAATTATTGATTACCTATTTAATATCGGAACCACTTCACTTCACTTTTGAAACACAAATTATATATGTATATGCTTTTTTAATGCAGACAAGTTGTTGCCAAAACAGCAGAAATCTTCCAATAACTTACAAATATCAAAATGTGAAATATCGAAGGCTTAAATTCATTAAAACCCTCCATCTGCAATTTGAATAAAAACTAATTTGTGATTTTAGAAATCATCTGGGACTTAGTACCTATCATCAGAATCTCATCTTTGTGAAAAGTGTTTAATGTTTGAAAGAGCAATAATATCAATGGACTTTATTTCGCTTTTAAAAACTTAATAATGTCAATTCACTTTATTTCGTACTAAGGTGGGAAATAAAGTCAATTGATCTTATCTCAGTTGATCTTATTACCTGTAACCGATTCCTCAATGTCTTTCATGGCAGGGACGTTGGGAAGTCAGCTACGACGTAGAGCTACCGGAAAGCCCGTCCAACAACAGTGGAACCAATCAATCAAGTTTTGATTGCTTAATAAACGATAAACCAATTTACATTAAACAAATAAATAAATAAAATAAATGCGCAGAAGTAGAAATCTTTTGACTGCCATTCACCTGGGAGTAGCCAGAAGCGATCCTTATGCGTACGGTTCAAATCGCAGCTCACAACGTCCGGATATTTATATCCACGTATCCTCTGGGTAGCAACCAAACACCCGTTTGGGAGCGAGCTAAAGTGAGAAGGCGTAAAACTTCGCGTGCGCTGGGTTTGGGTCCCGCCACGTTAAAACCCCGCCCAATGAAAAGAAAAAAAAACAGCCTCGGATGAGACCCCCTTTTTCTCATGACGACCACGGCAAACGTATAAAGGACTATGATTTAAGGGTATGCACCTGGAATATCCGGACCCTTAATGGGGAAGGTGCCTCTGCCCGGCTGGTTGATGTCCTCGGGAAGACAAAGGCTGACATCACCGCCATCCAAGAAATGCGATGGACGGGGCAAGGTAAAGTAAGCGTGAAGCCTTGCGACGTCTACTACAGTTGCCACGTAAAGGAGCGCAAATTCGGTGTTGGATTCGTGGTAGGAGAGAGACTCCGTCGCCGAGTACTGGCGTTCACCCCGGTGGACGAACGTCTAGCCACAATCCGCATCAAAGCTAGATTCTTCAACATATCGCTCATCTGCGCCCATGCCCCGATGGAAGAGAAGGATGAGGCGTCCAAGGATCTCTTCTATGAGGGCTTGGAACGTACATATGAGCGCTGCCCCCGACACGATGTCAAAATCGTGCTTGACGATTTTAATGCCAAGGTGGGCAAGGAAGGGATCTT